>NW_027629107.1:0-2437 GCF_034508935.2 Berghia stephanieae | reverse complement strand
TATTATATATATATAAAATAATATTATATATATAATCATATATTATTCATTTTTTTCTTCTTTTCTTACAAAATTTTGTTTTTTTAAGCGGGAGACATCATTCTAAGGTTCTATTTTTTACCGAGTTTAATTTTCTTTTGTCTCATGACAATCGAGAATCTTGTACGCTCTAACACCATAGCAATATTGGTGTGGATGGTGGCAAAGGTGTTGAAATTGATAACAAAAATGATAATTATGGGATTGAATATGACAAAACAGTGTTGATATCGTTTACTGATGACTGTAACATTGATAATGATTGGCATTGATAATGCGAAGAGTGTAGGATTTTGATTTTGATATTGATATTGATGGTTGCAACATTGTTGATGTCCGTATTGACTCTGGCAACAGTGTTGATAGTTGTATTCTTATGGCAAGTGTTAATATCGTTTCGATAGAAAGAAAATACATCATTTTGCTATGAATTTTGGGGTAAATAGTAGTGTTGGTGCCATTTAGCGTACCATAAATGAAGGACTATACTTGATTGATACTTACCGTCTGTTAGTTACACATGGATGGGAGAAAGAAACAACAAAGATGAGACCTTCAGTATAATGTAATTAAAGTATTTTTCTTTTTATCAATTGTATAAAAATACAAAAGTTGATATCTTGTACAGTGGAATATACAACAAACGTGATATAAGCACGTTATAATATGTCCACAGTCATCAGCGTGAAAGAAGGAGTAGGAAGAGACCTGACGCCAGTTAGGGGTTAATACAATATGTTCGGACACAGAAAAGGCTGTTGAAGGACAGATACTTATTTTACACATGAGTTGGGAGATAGATTGTGGGTAAAGATGTTGTTACCAAGTATTTAAATATGCATTGAACAAGGCTCCAACCTATGGCCTTCCGACTCAAAACAAATATCATACCACAAGACAACATAACCCCAAAATCTTATTAATTACACGTTTAATTGCTTTATTGCCGGTGAGTTTCTTCTTCTTCTTCTTCTTCTTCTTCTTCGTCTTGTGGAAACCTCCAATATTATCGAGGATCACTCACAGTTTGTAGTGTTTTACATTTTAAACTTGCTAAAACTCTGCACATAATTCTAATTTTTAAAAAAACATAGATTAAAAAGTCAGGTTGTGAACTCTAGCAATCGCGTGAAGGCATGTTGGCAACCGTTTTCAGCCACTTTAGCTGGGAGGCTATTCCTAGTCGGGCAGTGGAAGGGAAAAAACGAATACATGTGGGCTTCTGTTTTTGATGTTGGGATGGTTACTCTTGCTCTGTGTCCCTCGTATTTCTTGTGCCGATATCTTTGATGTCGTTTGGAAGTTTAAACGCACGAATTTTTGTAGTAGATATTTTGGAACAATTTAAGTTTATCTATCTTTCTTCTCTTTTCCAGAGGTTCAAAGGCCAATCCGTTGTGATATTTCAGACGCACTTGAAAAAGGATCGAATGTGTTTGTGATGCGTCTTGCTGTTTTTCTTTGGATGTTTTCTAAGGTGTCGATGTTTTTCTTTGTATGTGGGTCCCAAATTGAGCTGCCATACTCCAAAATTGGTCTAACAATAGTTTCAAAAGCAAGGGTTTGAGTTGTGATTGGGCATCTTTTTAAATTGCGGGTGATGTAAGCGCTTGTTTGATTTGCCTTTGAAGCCAGGTGACATTGTGGTCAATTCCAGTTGAGATTTTTAGCAAACTCAATGCCAAGGTATTTTGCTGTCTTTACATGTTCCAGGTTGTGACCATGAAGTTGGTATTCAAATGTAATAGGTGCTTTCTATTTGTGATGGTTAGAACATTGCACTTTGATACGTTAAATTCCATTTGATTTATTGTTTCCATTCTTGTAATTTAGCTAGATCGTCATTTAGTGTTTTGCAGTCGTCTGTTGTTCTTATCTGATTATATAATGCTGTGTCGTCAGCAAAGAGGCGCACCATCCCGATAGTGGAAGTCTTGCCGTCTACAAGAACTTGTTGGGTGCGATTGTCCAGAAAAGTTGCAATCCATTGTAAAGGTGTTGTTCCTGATACCAACGTCATACAATTTCTGGATTAACCGATGGTGAGGAACCTGTCGAAGGCCTTGGCAAAGTCCAGTAATACTAGATCAATTTGACCACCTTTATCAATAGCAGCTGACAGATCATGTGTTAATGATATTTTTTTCCCAAAAATTCCGGTAGTTTTGGAATTAAACTTTGAAAGTTTATGGTCAAAAGTTCTAAACATGTTTCTGGGTTCACCATTACTCACTGTTATTTTTGCCTGTTTGCTTTTTAAGCTTGTTATGATTTGAGTTGTTTAAGGGTGATTGATTCTTTTTTTTTCATTTGCCTCATTTTTGACCCTTTTTCCCCCCTTTTTGTTGTTATTGTCTTATTTTCACAAGCCACGTTCTCTTTATGTTTACTTAAGTCC
>NW_027629106.1:0-2440 GCF_034508935.2 Berghia stephanieae | reverse complement strand
TCTCCTTCGAAAAAAAAAATTTAAAAGAAATTGAAAAATAAATATAGATGGTCAACGAATCAGACCGAAGTCTCGTTTTTCGATCAGGGATAAAAACCCCGAAGTCTACATCGGCCTTGCCCCTTGTGCAGCTTGTGGTTAGTTTATGAACCTCGCTTTTCGGATCGGAAGGCCCTTGTTTTCGAGTTTCGTCGGCGCATAGTTGAGCCCTTGTAAACATTCTTTATTCATTTTTCTCTCTCATACTGGGTTTGGGTAAATAAACCTACCGTGTTGTCTCTGTCCAAAAAAAATTGTAGTATACATGAAGCGTTGCTGTTGGCCGTGACCACTTGTAAAGGCGCTTTGAGTGTTTGGGGGATAATTACACTATAAAAAAGCAAAATTTTTTTTTTTTTATTTTTTTTACCATCGAGGTGTGACCCACCCAAATTTAAAATCAAACGATGTGCAAAACTCGTTGTAACTTCGAGTTTTGATCACTGTTCTGAAAAAATCTGGACTTCAAAAGTTTGATCTGTTGAAAAAAAAATTTTAAAGCTAAAAAAAAAGAAAAAAAAATTTTTGTAGTCTAATGAATAAATACTTTGATTCTTGAATAAATGAGAATAAAGTCTGAAGGGGCGTTATTTAACAAAACTTGGATGGAAGAAGAGAAAAAAAACAATTCATGATGATGAAAAAAAATAATATAATATTAATTTTCCATCTCCTTCTAAAAATAATAAATAATAATAATAAAATAATAATATAATAATAATAAAAATAATAAAAATAATAAAAAATAATAAAATAAAAATAATAATAATAATAATAATTTTAAAAATTAAATTTAAAAAAAATGCTGAATGCCTTGAGTAAAGTGGTGTCTTTTTGGGGAGTGTTTAAAGCTTTTGTAAAAATTAAGAGTAATGAGTGTGGGGAGTAACTGGAGGGGTGGAACGATTGCGTTATTCTGGCTCTGGCCAATGGGGTAAGAATGGGTTTTGTAAAATTGACTATTGGGTTTAAAGGGAATGAGATTAGGGGGAAGAGTAGCGCCTTGATTGGACGTCACCCATAGTCTGTGACTCCCGGCGGAAAAGTTATTGAGGAGAACGTCATGTTTGGGTTTGTGCGAGCATCTTTGCCAAGCGGAAAAACAAACCAACATGAGTTTCTCTCCTAATAACTTTTCCCCCGGGGACGTCACATACCATGGGTGACGTCCAAACAAGGGCGCTACTCTTTTCCCCTTTTTCTCATTCCTATAGTGTGTAAAATTTTTTAAAGTTGTTATTCCAAAACCAAAAAAAGGTCACACGATTCACATTGTTTAGATGATAAAACACAATTATATGGGGAATTAAAAATAAAAATAGTTTTTGAAAAGGGAGTTTTGTGAATAGTGACCCTGAGGGGAAACCCGTAAAATGCCCTATTTATTTACATTTAGTCATTTTTATTGTATTTTTTGTTTTTTTTTTAATTTTTTTTTAATTCTTTTTTTTGAATTCTATTTTTTATCCTATATATATATATATATATATATATATATTTATAATATATTTTTCTCCCAAAACTAACACTAACATTTGACTTTTCCCCTCTTTTAGTCAAGGACCCCGGGCCAGGGCCAGGAAAAAAACCCAAGAAACCCTCTTTCCAAGACAAAGACAAAAAGCATTTTGGAAAAAACAGACACGGGGGAAAAGAAAACCCAAAAGTCCCTTTCCTGCCCAACAAAATAAGTCAAGGAAGCCCCAAAAATATTTTTACAAAAAAATCATCCCGCCCTCTTTTTTTTTCTGAATCAAAAAAAATTGAAAATACACACCCATAAGATGACGAAATCAGACATTTCAGATTTTTTGTCAAGCATGATAAAGGGAAAATCATTATCCCAAAAAAAAAGAATATAAACCCCTAAAACAAACAACACAGTGCAATTTGAATCGAAACCCTTTTTTTTTTCGCCAACACGAAAAAAAATATTTGACGTAACCGGATACCGGGCATAGAGACATAAGCACAGTGAAATGGGCTTTGGTTGTGTGGCCAAAGGACAGCATTTTTCCCCCTTATCTCACAGGTTGTTGTTCTTCTCAAAAAAAAAAAAAAAACTTGACCAATTTTTAAAAAGGGCAATATCTACTTAACATGCCATAGCGCTTTACAAAGGGTCCTTAACCAAAAACACTCAACATGAAGGGAAAAAGACATTATACAAATTTAAAGGGAACATTACCAAATTTTTTTTCGATTGAGACAACGCTGTTTAATGGAATGGATTAATGAGGGCCCTTTTTCCCAAAAACTTTAAAATTTTGCCCCCTCCCCAAAGTGGGATTCGAACCCTGTACCTACCAGCTGAAGATTAGTGCAAAACCACAAGACCACAAAGCCACAACAAAAAGCCACAAAAGTGGTTTTTTAACACTAAAAAAATAAATTCCCCTCA
>NW_027629105.1:0-2441 GCF_034508935.2 Berghia stephanieae | reverse complement strand
AATTTTTAATTCAGAAAAAGTGAGTGGAGCAGGCACTTATGTTGGTAACAACAAGATATGAGTGAGTTGAAAAGTGCCAGAAGACAATAGAGAATAAAATTTTTTTTTTTTTTTTCGCGGCGGTGGTGGGGTTTGAACCTGCGACCTTATTGGTACGACAACTCCGCCTGGCAGGTGAGAGCGTGGCTCTACCGTGTGAGCTATCCACGAACACAAAAATATTCGTTTCAAACCCAAAGTCATTTCTAGATCCCTCTCTCACCACTTCTTGAGATCGCCGATTCGTTCGCCACCATCGCGAAGTAATTTTGACCAGCAGTTAAGCTTAATAGCCAATATTCTCATCACAAACATATAACATAGAAACGATTGAGACATTGAGTATGCTCCGGTGTATGGGGTGAATTTTTAATTCAGAAAAGTGAGTGGAGCAGGCACTTATGTTGGTAACAACAAGTATGAAGTGAGTAGAAAAGTGCCAGAAGAACAATAGAGAATAAAATTTTTTTTTTTTTTTTCGCGGCGGTGGTGGGGTTTGAACCTGCGACTTATTGGTACGACAACTCCGCTGGAGGTGAGAGCGTGGCTCTACCGTGTGAGCTATCCACGAACACAAAAATATTCGTTTCAACCAAGTCATTTCTAGATCCTCTCTCACCCACTTCTTGAGATCGCCGATTCGTTCCCACCATCGCGAAGTAATTTTGACCAGCAGTTAAGCTTAATAGCCAATATTCTCATCACAAACATATACATAGAACGATTGAGACATTGAGTATGCTCCGGTGTATGGGGTGAATTTTTAATTCAGAAAAGTGAGTGGAGCAGGCACTTTGTTGGTAACAACAAGATATGAAGTGAGTAGAAAAGTGCCAGAAGACAATAGAGAATAAAAATTTTTTTTTTTTTTTTCGCGGCGGTGGTGGGGTTTGAACCTGCGACTTATTGGTACGACAATCCGCCTGGCAGGTGAGAGCGTGGCTCTACCGTGTGAGCTATCCACGAACACAAAAATATTCGTTTCAAACCCAAAGTCATTTCTAGATCCTCTCTCACCCACTTCTTGAGATCGCGATTCGTTCGCCCATCGCGAAGTAATTTTGACCAGCAGTTAAGCTTAATAGCCAATATTCTCATCACAAAATATAACATAGAAACGATTGAGACATTGAGTATGCTCCGGTGTATGGGGTGAATTTTTAATTCAGAAAAGTGAGTGGAGCAGGCACTTATGTTGGTAACAACAAGATATGAAGTGAGTAGAAAAGTGCCAGAAGACAATAGAGAATAAAATTTTTTTTTTTTCGCGGCGGTGGTGGGGTTTGAACCTGCGACCTTATTGGTACGACAACTCCGCCTGGCAGGTGAGAGCGTGGCTCTACCGTGTGAGCTATCCACGAACACAAAAATATTCGTTTCAAACCCCAAAGTCATTTCTAGATCCCTCTCTCACCCACTTCTTGAGATCGCCGATTCGTTCCCACCATCGCGAAGTAATTTTGACCAGCAGTTAAGTTAATAGCCAATATTCTCATCACAAACATATAACATAGAAACGATTGAGACATTGAGTATGCTCCGGTGTATGGGGTGAATTTTTAATTCAGAAAAGTGAGTGGAGCAGGCACTTATGTTGGTAACAACAAGATTGAAGTGAGTAGAAAAGTGCCAGAAGACAATAGAGAATAAAAATTTTTCGCGGCGGTGGTGGGGTTTGAACTGCGACCTTTTTGGTACGACAACTCCGCCTGGCAGGTGAGAGCGTGGCTCTCCCGTGTGAGCTATCCACGAACACAAAAATTCGTTTCAAACCCAAAGTCATTTCTAGATCCTCTCTCACCCCTTCTTGAGATCGCCGATTCGTTCCCACCATCGCGAAGTAATTTTGACAGCAGTTAAGCTTAATAGCCAATATTCTCATCACAAAATATAACATAGAAACGATTGAGACATTGAGTATGCTCGGTGTATGGGGTGATTTTTAATTCAGAAAAGTGAGTGGAGAGGCACTTATGTTGGTAACAAAGATATGAAGTGAGTAGAAAAGTGCCAGAAGACATAGAGAATAAAATTTTTTTTTCGCGGCGGTGGTGGGGTTTGAACCTGCGACCTTATTGGTACGACAACTCCGCCTGGAGGTGAGAGCGTGGCTCTACCGTGTGAGCTATCCACGAACACAAAAAATATTCGTTCAAACCAAAGTCTTTCTAGATCTCTCTCACCCATTCTTGAGATCGCCGATTCGTTCACCACCATCGCGAAGTAATTTTGACCAGCAGTTAAGTAATAGCCAATATTTCATCAAACATATAACATAGAAACGATTGAGACATGAGTATGCTCGGTGTATGGGGTGAATTTTTAATTCAGAAAAGTGAGTGGAGCAGGCACTATGTGGTAAAACAGATATGAAGTGAGTAGAAATGCCAGAAGAAATAGAG
>NW_027629102.1:0-2452 GCF_034508935.2 Berghia stephanieae | reverse complement strand
AGGGGGGGTTTCCGTTTTCGGGGTTTTTTTGGAAATCCTTGGCCAACCCATTTATTTTAAAAAGGTTTAAGGTGACCCCGTAGTTTTTGGGGTCGTTATATTTCCCGGATGGCAATGTTGTGAGCTTCTTAGCCAAGCGCTTTTATTTTTTATAAGATAGAACGAAGATGACGTCACTCAAGCCTTTGTTTTTGGTATTTTGCCATCGCGTTTGTAAAGTGATTTCTTACTAAGCTGTATATCCAGACTATTAAAGTTCATGGCCATCATACATGTTTTGTGTGATGGTCCGTTGTACTTCCGGATGGCAATGTTTTGAGATTCTTAGCCAAGCGCATACTATTTATATTATAGATAGAATGCGCTTGGCCAAGGAGTCAAACATTGCCATCCGGAAGTATAAGGTACACACCAAACTCTGTGTAACCATAAAACTTTTATAGTCTGGCAAGACAGTTTAGTGAAAACAACTCACAAACGCGGATGGCAAAAACAATAACAAAGGTCTGAGTGACTTTTCATCTTCGAAACTATTATATATATATTTTTATTTTATAAAAT
Source organism: Berghia stephanieae (assembly GCF_034508935.2). Lineage (NCBI taxonomy): Eukaryota > Metazoa > Mollusca > Gastropoda > Nudibranchia > Aeolidiidae > Berghia > Berghia stephanieae. Next base: position 1,891 of record NW_027629102.1, on the reverse strand, counting down.
AATATATTATATATATATATATATATATATATTTTTATATATGTTATATATATATATACTTACTTATCCGAACCAGCGACCACCTGAGCTCTAGCCCTTCGGTCTTGTGCCATGACGTAGAAGGTTAGATGTCTTTTGTAGTTGTTCCAGGTGACTATAAAGTGGGGTTACTGATGCTTGGATTTGGTGGGAGGAATGTGCATCTCAGGTCTTAAAGAGGTTGACATTCAAGCAAGGGGGTTTTGTGTTACTGTTTCATTGGGGTTTTTGACTTAGGGGGCGAGGAAGGGGATGTGTCTTTTGTAATTTTGCTTAAATGGTTGTTGAGCGGTATGTGTTGTGTTTCTTAGTTGAAAGATGATGCTTTGTGGTTTTCTTCTGGTTATTTAGGCAATCAGTCTTTAAAGGAGTGGTCATATGGGAAAACTTACATCTAAACCGTTTGGTGCTATTGCCCAACTGTTCATCCCTTTTCTCTCTTATTTGTTTTGATTAATTTGTTTCGCTGTGTCTAAGGATACTGGAATTGATGGTTGTAAAAGTGTTGATCCGAGTCTGGCTAGGGCTGTCTGCATTGTCATTTCCTGGTATATTGAATGTCACGGTATCCCCTGGAGAGATAAGTCTACTCTGTGTGTTGTAAGGGAAATTTATTAGTTGAGATCTTTAAACTATTGAACGTTGAGGAGAGTTTATCTAAATCGGGGAGCTTGGAGAACCGAATTTGGGAGTCTGTGAAAGATGACAGTGTTTGAAGGGTTTTTGAAGGGTTTAGCTGGGGAAAAACAGAAAGAGAAGGTGTTCGCAGTGAGGCTTCTATTGCAATGCCTCTCCCTTCGTAGTTTGGCAAGGAGCTTCCGCAAAAAAATTGTGGATTTTACCACAGGTTTTATCTGGGTATTCTACTAAAAACCCCATACCCAGCATTTTAGTTCCTTTGTGGGCAGATCCATCTTTTGTAAACCAGTATCCATTTTTTGTGGGTATTCTTGTATTGTCTTCATTGCTAATGTTTGTATATCGGGATTTGTTTTTATTTCTTGTTGTTTCTTTACGGGTTTTAGTCTTATTTTTGGAAGTTTTAGTTCGGCGTTGGAGGTTTTGACTGATTAATAGTTTTTTCTTGTTTCTGGGAGTCTGTGTCTTTCATTCAAGGGTTTTTAGCAATTTTTTGTAGCCAGGGATTTTTGTTTTAATTTGTTCTTGGTTTCCATTTCTCTGCCGGGAATTCTGTTTGGATGGTTTTCCTCCTTTTCGTTTGTATCTTTCAACCATTTCAAGCACTGCTGATTCTCTGCGAAGTCCAATTTGGTTCCACATTAGTATGTATTTCACATGCTGCTGTGGGTTTTGTCGATCTCAGGGACCGGAGATGAAGCGAAGGGCTTGGTTTTTTTACTTGTCCAAGATTTTGTTTTGTGTTTTTACAAACCTACATTTTGGAGGGCTAAATTGTAGCCCATGACGGAACGCACATACCCTTTAAATAGAGTTGTCGAAGCGAGTTTTGTTGCTTCCCCAATTAGTACTGGTTCACACTATTTTTTTAATGACGACGCCCCCAATCAGAAAAGGGCCGGCCCGTTTCGTGCCCCCGTGGGGGAACCCCCCTTTTTGCTTTCGTCACAACAACCTTTGGGACTAGGCTCTGCCGTTTCGGGTTTTGCCCAGGTGGACAAAATTGGACGGGGAAGTTAGCCCCCTTGATGTAACGCCCCGGGTTAGGAAGCCTGGCCGAACCCGATTCGCGCACCCAGGGGGGTTCCTCTTACTGGTTTTTTAAAAGCTGGCAATTCTCACCAAGCTTAGAGGAGTGTAGGCCCCCGCCCCCACGAGGGGTTTGAATTCGTCCAAACCGACTTCCATTCGTTTGGCAGTCTGCCCGTAGTCA
>NW_027629101.1:0-2453 GCF_034508935.2 Berghia stephanieae | reverse complement strand
AATCTTTGACAGAAATGGAAATGGTTACATCACTTGTGGTACGCATCTTTGTAGGCTTTTCAATACAGTGAAGAAAATTTCAATGGTTGCTATTCATGACATTCACAGAGAAGCCAACTAATACGAAAATTACAAAACCAAAGTTTTAACTGAAAAATTGGGGCCATACGAAAAATATGAAAATCTTCGAAAATTACATATTTTATTGCCAGCTGCCGTTTTCCTTGTATTATACAGTATTTATACAGTGTCACGACACTGAGTGAATTTACCTATGAAATGTGAGCTGTTTGGATTGCCTGGGGTTCCTGTCCTCCCATAGTGGGCAGGGAGGTACTTGTTATGTCTTCTATCCCTTTATATCTGTTTTTCAATTTGTTTTCTGTCTTTGTCTTGGAGTGGGATTACTTGGTTTTGTCCTGATCCTGGTCGGAGTTCTTGGTTGGAAGGTAAACAGTCGAATGTATAGTTATAGTTTTGGGAGATGATATTATTTTCCTTGTAAATCATCTCTCTGTTATGCATTGTATTATTTTTGGTTTACATATAATTTGTAACATTTGAGTGTGCTCCTCTTAGCGGGGACTGTGCTTGTGTCTGGATGAGACATTTAGGTGATATCAATCTAAGTACATTGATAGTATTATCTTGGAATCTACATCTATTCTATTTGAAACTAATTCCCCTTTGTCTTCCTTTTTCTTGGGTACTTTAATTGTAAGTCTATAACTTTCTACTATCCCATTTTCTTCCTTTTTACTGGCACTGATATGACCTTAATGTGTTGCAAGCGCCGTTAAAACCCTTAAAAATAAACAAAAACATGTTGGATTGCACTCTTTGTTTGCTTGAAATAGCTCATTTTTTTCCTCCCAAATTCACATCTCTGCATTCACCTCATCTCCTCTATACACCTTGGGGGTTAGAAAAACTTGTTTCTTTCAAATGATGTCCAAACCCAGGATTCCTTAGTAAATTCCATGAATTGATCCTTTGTTTGAACAATTAAATTTTGGCTTCCAGAATTGTCAGAAAGTTTAATTAAATCACACACACCACACACACACACAATCACACACACAACAACAATAACAACAACAACAGCAATCACATCAACAACAAACAACAAAGAATTGGTCTTAAGTTTAACAAACTTTTAAAGCTATTTATTTTTCTTTTGTTTGCATGCCATGTTTTGAAAAATTTCTTTAAATTGTATAGTGAAATGTATATAATGAAATGTCATTGCACTAGATGTCGCATCCTGTTTTGTCATTCCGATACGCCAAAAAGAAGACACCATTAAAAAATGTTATTTTCAACTCTTGAGCATTTCTATTTATATTGTGCAATATCCACTAAACACGTTCAAAACACTTGACAAGGGATCCCTAACCAACAGCAACACATAACATGTTGGTCGTAGCTGGCCAAATTAAAATTTTTATCTGACAGAGACAATGCTGTGAACGGTCAGGTACTCATTTTACACCTGAGTTACGATGAGAGAATGTGAGTGAAGAGCCTTTTCTAGGACTCAATTATGTGCCGCTCAGGGCGGGACTCACACCTTTGACCTTATGGTCTGAAGAGGATGTCGTACACTAGACTACATAGCTGCACAAGCTTTATTAAGTTGTTTACCCATGTCATCAGTCTAGTGTTTATATTGTAATGAACGTGACGAAGAGAATTAAGTTAAAAGTAAAAAAATATTAGAACAAAGACCATTTTATTCAAAATATGATTTTTTAAGTAAAAATAAACAACTCTCTTCTCAATGAAGGTCTTAATTGGAACTTAGATCTTTTGAGCCAAGCTTAAGATTCAATTTTGGGATATGTTCAACCATTCATTATATCATTTTGAGATTGTTTGTTCTTGATTAAGTAACTGTCACTTCTTTGTGTGTCACTAGATGAGTTTGAAGAAATCATTAAGCACACAACACTCATGCCAAGACCCCTTCAACTTTGACTCGGAGTTCCTCAAACTACACTTTGGAAAGAAGAAGGACAGAAAAAGTCAGTTATCAGGAGTTCACCCAGCTTATTTATGTAAGTTTTCAGATTGGTATAAACTATTTTCAATAATTTGTGAGGGTGGGCTGATAAAAGATGTTGGATTCCGTGCTGACTGTATTGAGATATGTGAAAAAAAAAAGTACAACTAAAACATGTAGAAACTTATGATTGGTTTATGAAGTTCTGTAACTTTGTCCCTAATTTTGGAAATTTCAACAGCGTTTTACTCAGGAAAAACCCATTTAAAACAAAAAAAACAATTCTATTTCCATTCCTCTCCCACTCTCATTCCTCCCCCCAAAATCAGTTAAAACCATTATTTTCAAGTTGACTTTCCCTTGGGTCTTTTTCTTTCGGATTTTCAGGGAAGACCCTTGATGGCAAGCGTTTCGGGGCCAAAGGAAAAAAATAACGCGGGGGTTTCATCTC
>NW_027629100.1:0-17263 GCF_034508935.2 Berghia stephanieae | reverse complement strand
AAAAAACCCAACATATGGGGGGTTTATTAATACTTAGTCCTTGACCCACCTTACAAATATTATAATAGTATCTGACATAAACTGCTTACTTTCACCTTAAAGAAGCAACTAGACTAGTAAATTAAACTCATATTCAAATATTATTTTTTCATTTCTTTTCGATTTTCTTTCAAGAACAAAATTTTCGTTTTGGGTATTTTATCTTATTTTCTCATTTTTTCCTTATTATCAGAATATAAAAAAAGTAACAATCAATGACCCATAAATTGAAGAATCATAGATTCCTTTAAAATGCCTTGGTCCCGGATCAAAGGGCATAACTCGACATGCCTATATTAGAAAATCATCTATCTGTTAATCTGTATTCCGGAATCAAGAATAATCCAGAAAAGTGGCATCCATGAATCCAAGCTTCCAACCATCCAGCTTTAGTTTTTCTTTAGTTTGGACAAAGCGACATTTGGTTAAACGACATGAAATCATCAATCCTGATTATGTCTTTACAAGAAGGTTTGAGTTGTAATGAAAAAGATATGAAGCAAAGTAAAAAAGCCAAAACAGAAAAAGAAGTGTATAGATAAAAAAATAAAAAGATATTCACAACCCTTAATTTTTTGTGCTTCTACGTCAAAACCAATAATGAATAATAATGGATTGCTCTTTGCCATGCAAAATGGACGTACGAAATAATTGTATTTTCGTAGCCTTTTTAAAATAATTCAAATTGCTCTAAAATATTTTAGTTTAATCCTGTAATCTGGAAATTTTGCAGTTTATATATTTGTATTTGTTTTCCAGCCATCTATTTTACAACTTAAAGATTCATATTATACTCAGAGGATTTCTGGTCTCATCATTTCCTTGGAATTCTTTTATGGGACTTGTTTGGACATCTAGCATACGGTTTGTATTCATGTGTAGGCAGTAGTGATTTGCAAATTAAGGCATTCAGATAATGTGTCATTCAATTGAATCACTTCAACATACTTGATTAATATTGTAAAAAGGTGATCGTGTGTGTGTTGATAATATGTATATAAATATATATATATAATATATATATATATATAAATAAAATATATATAAATTTATATATAAATTATATATAAATATATATATAAATATATATATATATATATATATATATGACCAAGGTCAAAAGTGCTAATTTTTTTCTCAAAATAAAAGGACAAATAGTCTATTCATGTTTCTATAAAGTAGCAAAAACCCTGTACTTCATGAATCAAAGGCCCTTTAGATAACTTTAAGGTCTAAAAGCAGCATAATATCGTCAAAAATACCTATAGGTTTGGTGTCACCTGTGACCGGTGACACCAAAATGAGACAAAAAACTCAATAACCAAATGATTTTTGTTGAGTATCAAACTTTATTTAGTAAAATTATAGCAAAAAGACACGATCAACAACAATCATTAGTACAATAATAATAATACCAACTATTGGAGAAAATGTTGCTTTTTGGTGTCATCGGTCACAAGCAACATAGAATGCAAATATAAATTTTTTTCATAAAAATGTTTGTGCATTAACAACAACAACAATATTGCATATGCTTATTACCAGCAATGTTCAGAAACTTTTGGAAGAAAATGTTGGGAAATAATGTGACCAAAGCATATCTTATTTAGCGACATTGTGTCACTTGTGACATTAGACCCATGACACCATTTCTTATGTCACAAGCAATACCAAATGGCAATTTTGACAATAAATCATTAATTTCAGTCAAACCATGTAATAACCACAGTTAAATATGGAATTTAATAATATTTCAGAAAACCAAAGACTTCAAAAATAGAAATATACAGGGAAAAATTAGAGCATCTGAATGTGACTTGTGACAGAAACCGGTGACACCATTACTTATGTCACAAGCAACACCAAATCACACTTTCGTCCATAATACATCATTATTTTCAGTCAAAAAAGCACAATAACCTACTTAAAATGAAATTCAATAATATTTTAAGAAAACTAAATACTTGCAAATTGGAAATATGCTTAGATATTAGTAATACCTTGTTGCTATTTCTTTGGTCAAAATCGGCACTAAAAACGAAATTTAATCAAGAATAACAACTGAACCCCTGTAATATAGCCTGTTAAAATGTAATTCAATGACATTTCAAGCTTTGAAAAAACATAAAAATAGAAATACATTAGAAACTTCAAACTTAAGTGTCACCTGTGACTTTTAACCAATGACAACCAATGGCCCACAAAAGTACCAGAAGTCAAAAAACACTAGATAAATATCAGCCTGGTAATGAATTCCATAACCATACCGTAACATCCGCCCTCCTGCTCAAATTGCAGTTTGTAGTAAAATTTTGTGTGTTAAATAGTAAATAAAATCAAATTTCTTGACAACCCTTCTTTATCTGGATTCGTCAAAAACTTGAGTTCTGTCTTTTTCCTTGATTGATAACAACCCCGAAACATAAAAAATTAGAATTACAAGGAAATAACTAATTTGTGTCAAAATCAGTCTTTGTGAGATGTCCATAATATCATTATTTGTAAATAGAATAACAGCTGAAAACATAATTTTTTGTGGCACTTTGTAATATCCAATATCAAGTGTTGCTTGTGACAATGTAAAATAGCAATGACACCAAAGTTCAACTTACCTTTTCTGCCTGGAAACCACGCTGGGAAAGGCAAATGAAAGTGGGTGCACTTCAAAGACTCGTAAGAAGGGTGGATCAAAATTGCGAATCGCCATTTAACGAAACAACTTCCACGTGTTCACGCATGCCGTGTTGCTTGTGACAAATGACACCAAAACCAAAAAACCAAATATCGGGAAAACGGAAACAAATTTTCTCCAAGATTTGAATTCAGATAGTAAATCTAAACCTTTTTTCAAATAAAGTTTTATAAACAAAAAATGACTTTTAAAGTTTCGTGTCGAGTTAGAATTTTGCGTGTTAAAGACACCCAAGGTCAAAGCACACCAACTTTTTAAGAACTCTAAATGAAACTTAATCAGATATTAATATCTGCATGCGTTTAAAAGTAAATTTGACTTCATACATTAGTCAAATTAAAACACGTGAGCCCAAAACATCACATTTTAAATTTCTACATGATTTTTCTAAAAATGGTTATGCGTTGACCTCGTTTTAAGCACATGCCAAACAGCATTCAAATTTGACTTTCAAGTTGTTTATTTCTATTCTGTTGAAAAAGAGTATGTTGAGCTATCTAATTTTTTCTCTTCTTCATATTATCAATTGATTACAAGCATTAACCCAATGAAAACAGCCCATAATTAAGTAAAAATCAAATTTTCTTAACACTTGTATCAGGCGGGCACCTTTTGCCCTTTGGGCTCATATATATATATATATATATATATATATATATTATATATATAAAATATATATATATATAATATTATATTTATATATATAATATATATTATATATATATAATATATATGTAATATATATATATATATGTATATATATATATATATATATACAAAATGAACTAATGGGGAGAAATGAATGCAAAAAAAACACCCAACAATAACAAGGGACGTGGTCCAAAAAAAAGTAGATGGGGAACAAGAATGTGCAAAAAAAACTAAAATACATACTTTTGCACAGCTATAAAAATCATAACAACCTAAACAAGAGATTGAACTGATGACGTGTGCAGACACTCATGTAAGTTCAAGCTGATAACACAAAAGGTAAATTTCCTCCAATCCAACCCACATCCCCAAAATTTAGGAATAACTATTTATAGTTCCCTCAATTTCTCTCAGCTATTAATATAATATCTAAGAAAGTTGCCCAAAGATTATACATCCTAAGGAAAAAAATGAGAACCATTCAAGTAGAGAAGAAAACTAGGTTAAGAGTTTTTGACTCAATTGATTAAAAGTGTAATTGCATTTGACTGCACTATATGGTTTTTGGGGGATGCCGACTTCAAGATAAATAAAAAATTTCAAAATCTATCAAAGGGGCAGCAAAAATAATAAACCATCCTCTTGATTGAGTAGAAAGAATAGAAAGCAATAGAAAGGAAAGCATGTGCAATTACCAACAATAAAAAACATATTTAATAAACCCTGAATTTAATTTTTTTACCATCTGGGACTGGGAGAAGGTTTTGTCAGATTAAATGTAAACTAACAAGTACAAATCAACGTTCGTTCCATCAGCAATAAAAATGGGTTGAATATTCATATGGTACAGCCAATACAGCAAAACCAAGTACTGATGTGTTGATTGATTGATTTATTTAATGTTGGATTAATTGGCCAATTGATAGTGATGATAATATTTGGTGTCGAATTGCCATAATTGTAAAAATTAAAAACGGAAATACATCTTTTTATGTTGGGGTATATCACACGCGTGAAAAAAAGAGGAAGATAGAGAGAGAGAAAAGAGAGAGAGAGAGAGAGAGAGAGAGAGGAGAGAGAGAGAGAGAGAGAGGATTAAGTAGGAGTGAATATCTGTTATATATCAATGTTATAGTATCATATAATGTTATAACATGAAATAACTAAATGACAAATAGCCATTTTTTATGTAGAAAAAAAAATCATTCTTCTTCTTTTTTCTTCTTCTTCTTTTTCTTCTTCTTTTTTCTTCTTCTTCTTCTTCTTCTTCTTCTCTTCTCCTTCTTCTTCTTCTTCTTTTTCTTATATATATATATAATATATTATATAAAATATATAATATATATATATATATATATATTAATATATATATTATATATATATCTTTCTCTCTCTCTCTCTCTCTCTCTTTCTCTCTTCTCCTCTCTTTCTCTCTCTTCCCCCTCTCTCTCTCTCATCTTTTTCTCTCTCTCTCTCCTCCTCTCATCTCTCTCTCTCTCTCCATATAGTTGGTATGAATTTGTAAATCTTTATTTTTTTTCTTCTATTTCACCCCCGCCTGCTCAGTAGCCCGCTTTACAAGCGTTTTTTTGACGGGAAGACGGAAAACAATCACCTAAAACACTAGCCATGGTCTGTCACAAAAAATTTCCAGACGATGCCACCGTCATTATACCATTAAAAACCCATCAGATGTCCTAGCAGGCTGATGTTTGCACCAGTCACTGGAGGTGCCACAGAGATATTTGGTTATCCTGCGCCTTTGCTTTGTTTACTTTATCTTCAATAGTAATCGTGTTTCATCTTTTATTTTCACCCAAATTATCAAAGGGCAATTAAAGATGTAGCTGAGAAAGGTTCAACAAAATTCATTAAAAAATTTTTACCGTTTTTTTTTTTTTGTTTTTTTTGTTTTTTTTGTTTTTTTTTTGTAATAGTAAGAAAATCAAGTGTTAGGGGAGAATTTTTACTAAGAAACAATACCCTAGCATACCCAAATGCTCTTCAAAGCAAGTCAGATCAGCCAGTTTATGTCAATTCAATGACTTGGTATTGTTGAAAAGGATTCTTTTTATTTTCATCTATAAAATCCTAAGAAAAATCTGACAATTGTTATAATTTGTTGACCTTATGCGGTCTGATAAGTATCTGGTTTTGTCTTTAGGTGAAAAACCTCTATGCTCTAGAATTCTATGAGGGTAACCCTCGACTGAATCTTGAAAACAAAGCACAGTCTCGTTCCAGTGCAGTGCAACCTCTGGATAATGACCCCACTGAATAACAACAACCCGGATAGCAGCATTGATCTCTGGTCCCAATTTTTTTGCTATGTTTTTAGTAGTATTAGTAATAAAAACCCAAACAGTGACATACTTCTTAGTAAAACCCATGTTTTGTGACATCGTTATGATAATAATTGGTAGTTGATGCCGATGCTTGATACCCACCTCGTCATCTCGCCTCTTAACCAATAAAAAATGCTTTTTTTTTTTTCCCTCCCAATGAATTGCTTTGTGACCAACCAATCAAAAATACATGTAATCGGGCTCGTGAGTTGCAAGTAAAAGGAGACTCAAAGCAAAAAGGGGTTTTCTACAAAGAACAACCAAAAAGAAAAAAAAGATTAGAAAGTATAGTTGAGACAAAAGTTATTCTGCTGGCATTGCAAATGACTGAAATAATGTGATTTTATCAGAGAAAAACTGTTTTTTTGTTTTTCGGGTTTAATTTGAGTTTCAATGAAACTTTCATTAGCCTAAAAAATATAATTGACAGTCAATCCATGGACATCATTGTAGTCTGATTAGTCGACAATCAATATCACGTGATTTGATTCATCATGGCAAAAGTAAGTTCAAATAGAAACGGAATAAAATAATATCTATACCGGATATGTTCCCAATTTCCTCTTTGGAAATCTTTTGCATGGAAGTAAGAGGGCTGGTATCTTCCCTGTCATGGGTTTTACTAGAGATGTTGATTTTTACCAGCAAAATATAATGTTCATAAAATTCAATTTTTTTAGTCACTTACTTCGCATACTTCAACTAGCAAATCATTTACTAGACTAGAAAATTAATTAAATCTAGTCCATTACATAAAATTTGGGCCCCTGAAATTTTAAATTTAGGGCTTGTTCTCTCTTTTCATTAATGAAGTCAGAAATCATAAATGATAGTTCATAAATAAATTTTTTTTGAAAAGATGAATTCTCTTTCCCGCATCTTTTTCCCTTTCCTGTCAAATCGTTATTAAGGGAAGACTTAGATAACTAGGGCGAGTTTTTTCTATCATCAATTTTTAGAGATTTATCACAATAAACTTCATTTATTGTCATCAGATTTTACAATTATAATGTGATTGATAAGATGACGATGATAAAAAAATAAAGATGATGATAGATAATTCTTGTGTTAATTCATCAAATTTTACTTATATTTTACAAATCTCATTCCAAACTGGTTATAAAAAATGTTTAAAAGAAGGCACTGATGCAGAATAAAAATCTTAAAAGATCTGACCCGCAGTTTTTTGCAGAGCTTGCAGTCGCAAAATTAAGGAAATTTTCTGATTTGCATTGCAACTGCAATTCTTTGATTAAACATTTTTTTTGGAGAAATTTGCAAGCCTGAAAGCTTTGATTTTTTTTTTTTTATAAAAATTTTATTTACAACAATTTTTAATTGTAATTCTGTTTCTTAACTTTGTGCCTATTTCCCAAAACAGCATAATTTTTGGCAAAATTTGCCATTTTTTGTCCCATAATTTTGCATAATTTTGATTTTGATATTGCTTAATTCCGCGGGGATATTTTATTACATGGGTTGCATGTAGTTAGTTTTTAGATGTAATACAACATATTTAGAAACCTGCAAAATTTACTTATTTTCTTCTGCAAAAATTCATCATTTTCTTGGCAAATTTGAAATATTCTTTGCAAAAAACCGCGAGGTCAGAAAGATGTGTATGATACGGTGCCAGACAAAACATAAAGGAAAAAACAAGAAAAATCACAGTCGAAGACGGCTGATTTTTTTTTTTTAATGAATGATTTTTTTTTTATTCATCAAAAAGTTCTTCGTGTTATGTCTGTCTCTGTATTATTTACACAACTTTCATATTTGTATCTTTACAATTTCAGCAACAACACATAGAACTTTAGTGAACTTTTTGTACAAAATGAAAAAAGCTATGGGCATCAGAATGTGATCAGCATGTCTTTGGAATGTACCGTAAAAAATTGCCGAACGTTGCGCTAAAAAAAAAAAAAATTGATGGTACTAGGCGTGCGGTTGAAGTGTAGCTTGTAATGCTACTACATATTGTCTGTTTTTAGTACCGCAATTGATGAGCTAAAATAAAACACATGATTTAAATTTTTGCAATATTTTCTATCCCTTATGCCTTTTCATTTTCTTTTTTATGCGACATTTCGTCCAATAAAAGTATTTGAAGATGTCCAGCTGGGTGGGGTTCCTACCTCCCATAGTGGGCAGGGAGGTACTTACTGTGTCTTCTATCCCCCTATATCTGTTTTCCAACTTGCTTTCTGTCTTGTCTTAGAATGAGATTCCTTGGTTTTGTCCTGACCTGGCCGAATACCCTGGCTGAGAGGGAAATTTTCAAATGTATGGTTAATTTTGGGAGATGATATTTTTGTCCTTGTAAATCATCACTCTGTTATGCACTGAAATTATGTTTTGTATAAATATTATATTGATTGTAAACATTTGAGTGTAATTCTCTTAGTGGGGACCTGTACTTGTGTCTTAGTGAGACTTTTAAGTGATCTCAAACAAAGTATTTTGATGGTGTGTTCGGGGAATCCACATCTGTTTCCTATTTGAACCAATTCCCCTTGTCTTCCCCTTTTTCTTGGGTGTTTTAAATTTGTAATTCTAAAAACTTTTTACTTTCCCTTTTTTCTTCCTTTTTACTGGCGCTGATATGCCCTTTAATATGTTGCTAGCACCGTAAAACCCTTAAAACATAAAAAACATAAGATGTCCACACCACGCTGCATGCAAGAATTGTCTGCAATGACTACAACTCCCATAGCAGCGTAACAGACATGATCACACAGCTTAGGTGGACTCTCTTATAAGAAAAGGGGGAAAGAACAACGACAAACTCTTATATTCAAAATTACAAACAAAATGACGGCCATTTTCCCAGACCAACTACACATACAACGAAATTCACACATTCAAAAAAACCCAATAAAAAACACTAAAACACAAATCTACAAGCTCAAACATCTTTAAATTCATTTGCACCACACACTATCAAATACCGGAATGCTCTTCCCGAATCATGTGTGAACGCAACAGATTAAAAACCCTTTTAAAAACGAAGATTATCAAAATTTTTCAGACCAAAAATTGGCTGTCACCAACAAAAAAACCCCAAACTCCCCCCTCAAATTACAAATATCGAATCAAAAATTGAGTCAAATTGGAGTAAACATTCAGTTTCCCAAGTTTTTAATGGTTTAAAAAATTTTACTATCGTTGGGGCCATTGCCCTGGCTGGGATTTCTGGAAATAGAAAATTGCATTTGAACCCTGGGGATTTGTTTTGGGTTTTTTTTTTAAAAGGGTTTTTTGTTTTGTTTTTTTTTTTATTTTTCCCCCTTTGGGGAGTTTTTTTTCCCTTTAAAAAATTTCAATCCCCGGGTTCATTGCTGGGCTTGGTATACGGAGGGGTAAAAGAAAATTTGGGACCATTCCATAATTTTTTTCAATTTCATGTGTTATTTTTTCTCTCCCCTTTTTTAAATTTCAGCCCCAAGCCAATTCTTTTAAACAAAATTTTTCAGTGTTTCTTGTGCCGAAGCACCAGTTTCCTCATTTTACATCTGAGTTTGATGAGAACACAATTAAGGTGTTTTTTCCGGGGGGAATAGATTATTAAAGACCCACTGGGGGATTGGAAACAATTTTGGGCTTATAAACACAACTTCCATTAGTGTACTAGAAAACCACAATCGCAAAGGGAGTTAAAATTTCTTACCAAACCATTTTTTGAATTTTTTCCCCGAAACCTTTTCCTTTTACCCAACACAAAAAATATTTTTTTTCTCAAACCCGAAAAACAAATGTACATACCATACATAATATTTGGGTTAAAATAAAGAGCCTTCCAAAAAAAGTCAGTTTTTTTTTACGTATAAAATTTTAAAATTTTTAAGATGTAAAAAAAGTAACAAAATGTGAAAAATGTTGGGTTTTCCCCGTAATGAAATTTACTATTTTCCCCATGGGAATGGAAGGGAAAAAGGGGGGTTTAAACTTGTTTTGGGATTTTTAAAATTTTGGGGTTTTATTTATATATAATATGATTTCTCCCCCGGGTGAGAGCTAAAGCTTTTAAACAGTATTGTAGATCATAATTATACTTAAATGTTTTATAAAATAAATAAAATTTTAAAAATTATATAAATAAAATAATATTTAAATATTTTATATTTTTTTTTTATTTTTTTAGGTATATATAATACATTTCAAGTATAAAATTAAAAAAATTAAATTATTTAATTCTTTCAACATTGTTTCAAACGTTAACTTTTCAACCCTTTTCCCCTTGAAAGCCCAACGCTTGAAAAAAATGTTCTAAAAGTTAAATAAACATAAAATTTTATTGAAATATATTTTAAAAAGCCCCTTTTATAAAAAAAAATTGAGCACAATTTTTTTCCCGTTTTTTGTTTTTTAAAAATTTATATATATATTTTTTTATTTTATTAATATTATATATATTTTAAAATTTTTTATATAATATATATTTATATATTATTTATATATTTTTATATAAAATATATTAATTTTAAATTATAAAAAACAAAAAAAAAAGGAATAATAGTGCCCAAATTTTTTTATAAAAGGACTATTTAAAAATTTTATTTTAAAATAATTATGATTAAATTTAAATTTTTAAAAACATTTTTTTTCAAGCGTTAGCTCTTTAACAGGAAGTGATGAAAGTTAAGCTTGAAAACAATGTTGTAGAATTTTAAAAAAATAATCATAATTATACTTGAAATTTAATTTTATATACCTTTAATAAATTTTTAAATATATATATATATATATATATATATATATATAATATATATATATATAAAATTTTATAAAAATAATATAAAACATTTCAAGTTTTTAAATTTTGTCTTTCAATTTCTGTTTTCAAACGTTAGCTTCACAGGGAGTCATAATTTTTTATATTTAAAAATAACCCCAAAAATAAAAAGCACACAAGCTTTCCCCCTCTTTTCCCACCATTGCCAAGGAAAAATAGTCACATTCATTACATGAAACCAACAATTTTACATTTTGTTTATTTTTTGACATCATACTTTTTTTTTATAAATTATACAGTAAAAAACTGATGGTTGAAGAGCTCTTTAGTTAAGCAATATTTGTAGTTATGTACTGTTGGTTTTTTGAGAAAAAAAAATATATTTTTGTTTTTGGAGAGGAATTTCAGGAAAATTCTAAAAAATGGCTGGTAAGAAAGTTAAGCCCGCTTTGCGTTGGGGTTCATCTATAACATAATAGGAAACTTTGTTTATAAGCCAAGTTTCCAACCCCGCAGGGGGTCGTGAATAATCTAACCCCCGGGAAAAACACCTTAATCATGGTTCCCCATCAAACTCAGTGTAAAATGGGGAAACTGGCTGCTTGGGCACAAAACACTGAAATTGTTTTTTAAACGAATTGGCTTGGACTGTTTTAAAAAAGGAGAAAAAGAAAACTAACACATGAGTTTTGAAAAATTATGGAAGGTCCAATTGCCCTTTTTTTACCGTCCGAAAACAAGCACAGCAAGTCCCACCGGAGAAGATTTACAAAGGAAAAAAAATCCCCAAGGGGAATATAAAAAAAAAAACAAAACAAAAACCTAAAAAAACCAACCCAAAAACAAATCCCCGATTAAAAGGGCAATTTTCATTTCCAGAACCCACCAGGGCAATGGCCAACTGTTAAATTCAAACCATTAAAATCGAATCTTGAATGTTACTCCAAGTCGCTCAATTCGGGTTCTGAGTATTTGTATTCGAGGGCGGAGTGGTTGTTTAAATGTGACAGCCATTGTTTCTGAAAAATTTTTATAAACTTCGTTTTTAAGGTTATTTAATCTGTTGCGTTCCACCCTGATTTTTGGGAAAGCATTTCCGTATTTTATAGTGTGGTGCAAATGAATTTTGAAGATTTTGCTTGTAGATTTGTGTTTAGTGTTTTTTATTGGGTTTTTCTTGAAAGTGTGAATTTCGTTTTTTAGTGTAGTTGGGGTTGGAAAATGGCCGTCATTTTGTTTGAAATTTTGAATATAAGAGTTTGTCGTTTTTCTTTTCCCCCTTTTCTTATAAAGAGTCACCTAAGCTGTGGACATGTCTGTTACGCTGCTTGGGAGTTGTATCATTTCAGACAATTCTTGCAGCAGCGTGGGGGGACATCTTATGTTTTTTTTATTTTAAGGGTTTTACGTGCTGCAAAATATTAAGGTCTATCACGCCGTAAAAAGGAAGAAAAATGGGAAAGTAAAAAGTTTTAAATTACAATTAAAGCCCCAAGAAAAGGGGAAAACAAAGGGGAATTGGTTCAAAAAGGAAAAAGATGTGGATTCCCCGAAACACCCTCAAAATACATTTTTTAATCACTTAAAAGTTCACAAGACCAAGTACGGTCCCCCTAAAAGAATTACACCAAATTTTACAAATCATATAAAATTTATCAAAACATAATACAGTGATAAAAGAGTGATGATTTACAAAAACAAAAAATCACTCCCAAAATTAACCATACATTTAAAATTTCCCTTCGCCGGGATTTGGCCCGGTCAGGAAAAAAACCCAAGGAATCTCATTCTAAACAAAACAGAAAGCAAAATTGGAAACAGATATAGGGGGGTAAAGACACAGTAAGTACCTCCCTGCCCACTATGGGAGGTAGGGAAACCCCCCCCAGCGGACACTTAAAAACTTTTATTGGACGAAAAAGTCGCATAAAAAAGAAAATGAAAAGGGATAAGGGGGTAGAAAAAATTGCAAAAAAAAATCATGTGTTTTAGTTTTTTCTTTATCAATTTCGGTACTAAAAAAGACAAAAACGTTAGCATTACCAAGCACACTTTTAACCCCCAAACGCCTAGTACCATCAATTTTTATTACGCAAAGTTTGGCAATTTTTTACGGTACATTAAAGACCCGCTGATTTCCCTTCTGATTCCCTAGTTTTTTTATCTTTGTAAAAACATTCACTAAAATTTAATGTGTTGGCTGAAAATTTAAAAGATACAAATATAAAGTTGTGTAAAAAATACAGGGACAGACATAACACGAAGAATTTTTGATGAATAAATAAAAACATTCATTAAAAAAAAAAAACAGCCGTCTTCGACTGTGATTTTCTTTTTTTTTTTCCTTTATGTTTTGTCGGCCCCGTATCATACACACTTTCTGACCTCGCGGTTTTTTTGAAAAGAATATTTAAAAATTTTGCCAAAGAAAATGATAAATTTTCAAAAAAAAAAAAAAAAATAAAAAAAAAAAAAAAAAAAAAAAGGAAAAGCAAAAAAAAAAAAAAAAAAGGGGAAAAAAAGGAAAATTTTTAAAAATTTTTAAAAAAAAAAAAAAAAAAAAAAAAAAAAAGGAAAAAATAATAAAAGAAAAATCAAAGCTTTCAGGGTTGCAAATTTCTCCAAAAAAAATGTTTAAAAAAGAATTGCGTTTAAGAAATCAAAAATTTTTCCCTTTTTTGCGACTGCAAGCTCTGCAAAAAACTGCGGGTCAATCTTTTAAATTTTTTATTCTGCATCAGTGCCCCCCTTACATTTTTTTATAAACCCGTTTGGAATGAGATTGTAAAATATAAGTAAAATTTATGAATTAAAACAAAGAATTACTATCATCATCTTTATTATTATCATCTCCATTTTTCAATCACTTTTAATTTTAAAATCTGAGACAATAAAATGAATTTATTGGGAAAATCCTGAAAATTGATGATGAAAAACTCGTCTAGTTTCTAAGTCTTCCTTGAATAACGATTTGAGGGGAAAGGGAAAAAGAGCAGGGGAAAAATTTCATCTTTTAAAAAAAAATTTTTTTATGAACTATCTTTTGATTTTGACTTCATTAATGAAAAGGGAAAAGAACAAACCCAAAAATTTTAAAAATTTTCAGGGCCCCAATTTTATGTAAGTGGACTAGATTTAATTTTTTATAGTCTAGTAAATGATTTGCTAGTTGAAGTTGCAAGAAAATTGACTAAAAAATTGAATTTTAAAACTTTAAATTTGTGCGGTAACATCAACTTCTAGTAACCGAGACGGTAAGGATAAGCCCCCTTACTTCCAATCAAAAGATTTCAAAGAGGAATTAGCAACATATCCGTATAGAATTATTTCTTTCCGTTTCAATTTGAACTATTTTTCCCATGATGAAAACAAATCACGTGATTGATTGTCGACAAAACAGATACAATGATTCCATGGGGTTTACTGTCAATTATATATTTAGGCTAATGAAAGTTTCATTTAAACTCAAAAATTTAACCGAAAAAAAAAAAAAAAAACATTTTTTTTCTGTGAATCACATTATTTCAGTCAGTTCAATGCCACAAATAAATTTTGTCTCAAAAACTTTCTAATCTTTTTTTTTCTTTTTTTTGTTCTTTGTAGCAAACCCTTTGCTTTTAGTCTCCGTTTTTCTTGCAAATCACGACCCGATTACATTATTTTTGATTGGTTGGCACAAAACAAAATATTGGGAGAGAGAAAAAAAGCATTTTTTTTGGTTTTAAGAGTGGGGGAGATGCATGGTCGGGGAACAAGTCGGGGTCAATACCAATTATTTTAAAAGTGTCACAAAAAAATGGGTTTTATAAGAAGTATGTCACTGTTTGGGTTTTTTTTATTAATAATACTACTAATAACATGCAAAAAAAATTGGGACCAGAGATAAATGTTGCTATCCGGGGGTTTTGTTTTTCAGGGGGGCATAACCAGGGGGTTGCACTGCATGGAACGAGACTGTGCTTTTTTTTTCAGATCAGTCTGGGGGTTTTCCCCATAGAATTCTTGAGCAAAATTTTTTCACCTAAAAAAAAAACCAGATACTTTCAACCGCATAAGGAAACAAATTTTAACAATTGTCAATTTTTCTTAGGTTTTTATAGATGAAAATAAAAAATTTTTTTCAACAATCCCAAAGTCATTAAATTGACATAAACTGGTTGTTTTACTTGCTTTGAAGAGCATTTGGTATGCTACTGTATTTTTTTTCTAAAAAAAAATTCTCTCTAACACTTGATTTTCTTTCTAATTTCAAAAAAAAAACAAAAAAAAAGAAAAAAAAAAAAAAAAAAAACGGTTAAAATTTTTAATGAAATTTTTTTTGAACCTCTCAGTACTCTTTAAATTTTTTTGATAATTTTGGGGGAAAATAAAAGATGAAACCATTACTATGAAATAAATAAACAAAGCAAGGCGCAAAAACCCAAATATCTCGTGGCACCTCCATGACTGGTGCAAAACCAGCCTCCCTGGGGCATCTGATGTGGTTTTTTTTGGATAATGACGGGGCTCGGCATCGCTGGAAGTTTTTTTGTGACAGACCCTGGCTAGTGTGTGGGTGTTTGGGTTTCCCCACAGCCCTCCGTCAAAAAAAACGCCTTGAAAGCGACTACGACGGGGCGGGAAAAAATAGAAGAAAAAATAAATGATTTACAAAATTCAAAACCCAAACTATATGAGAGAGGAGAGGAAGAGGAGAAGAGAGAAGGGGAAGAGAGGGGAAGAGAGGAGAAAGAGAGAGAGAGAGAAAGAGAGAGAGAGAGAGAAAGAGAGAAGAGAGAGAGATAGAAAGAATATATATATTATATATTTATATATTTATATATAATATATATATATAATTAATATATATAAAAATATTAAAATATAAGAAAAAGAAGAAAAAAAAAGAGGAAAAGAAGAAAAAAAAGAAGAAGAAAAAAAAGAAGAAGAAGAAGGAAAAGGAAGAAGAAGAAAGAAGAAGAAAATAGATTTTATTCTACAAAAAATATGGCTATTTGATTTAGTTATCATTTTTAAAAAACTTTATAGATAACTTAACATTGATAAATAACAATATTTCACTCCTACTTAATCTCTCTCTCCTCTCTCTCTCCTCTCTCTCCTCCTCTTTTTCTCCTCTCTCTCTTCTCTCTCTATTTTCCCCTCTTTCTTTCCGCGTGTGAAAACCACAAAAAAAAGATGTATTTCCGTTTTCAATTTTTTAAAAATTATGAAAATTCGACCCCCAAATTTTCATCACTATAAATTGGGCCCAAATTTAAATCCAACTTTAAATAAAAAAAATCAATCAACACATCAGTCTTGGTTTTGCTGTATTGGCTTGTACCATATGAAAATATTCAAAAAATTTTTTTTTGCCGATGGAACGAACGTTTATTTGTCTTTTAGTTCTACATTTTAAACTACAAACCTTTTTCCCCCGTCCCAGATGGTAAAAAAATTTAAATTTTTGGTAAAATTAAATTTTTTTTATTGTTTTGGGAATTGCACATGCTTTCCTTTCTATTCTTTCTATTCTTTCACTCCAAACAAAGGAGGGTTTATTTTTTTGCTGCCCCTTTGATAATTTTTGAAAAACTTTTATTATCTTGAAGTCGGCCCTCCCCCAAACCCTATAGTGCAGTCAAAAGCAATTACACTTTTAATCAATGAGTCAAAAACTCTTAAACCCAGTTTTCTTCACTTAAAGGTTTTCAGTTTCCTTTGGATGTATAATCTTTTGGGAATTTCTTAATATAAATTTAAAATCTAAGAAAATTTAGGGGAACTATAAATAGTTATTCCTAAAATTGGGGTTGGGTTGGATTTGGGGGAAAATTTTCCTTTTGGTTATCAGCTTGAAATTACATGGTTCTGAAACGTCTCAGTTCAAATTCTTGTTTTAGGTTGTTATGATTTTTAAAGCTGTGCAAAAGTTGTATTTTTAGTTTTTTTTGCACATTCTTGTTCCAATCTATTTTTTTTGGGCCACGCCCCTTTTTATTGTTGGTGTTTTGTTTTCATTCATTTCTCCCATTATTTTTATTTGTATATATTTTTTTATATATACTATAATTATTTTATTATAAATTAATTAAAAAATAATAATATAAATTTTTATATATATATATATATTATAATATATATATAATATTATATATTATATATAATATTATAATATAAATTTTTAATAGAGCCAAGGGCAAAAGGTCCCGCCGTACAAAGTGTTAAGAAAATTTGTTTTTTACAAAATGGGGGTTTTTTTTCATTGGGGTTAATGCTTTTTAATCAATTTTATAATATAAAAGAGATAAAAATAATGCTCACATACTCTGTTCAACAGAATTGAAAAAACAAAAAGAAATCAAAATTTTAAGCTTTTGGCATGGCTTAAAACGAGGGCAACGATCACCTTTTTAGAAAACATTAAAATTAAATGTGATGTTTTAGCTCCCTATTTTTTAAATTTGACTAATAGTATGAAAACAAAATTTACTTTTAAACGCAATTTTCAGTAATTACTATCGATTTAAATTTTATATAAGTTCTTTAAAAAATTGGGTTTTTTTGTGACCTTTGGTGTCACAAACACAGCACAATACTAAAACCGACACAAACTTTTTAAGTCTTTTTATGTTTTTTAAAATCTTTTATTATGGAAAAAAAGGATAGATTATACTGAATTCAAAACTGGGTAAAATGTATACCGTTTTGCCGAATTTTGGTTTTGGTTTTGGGGCATTTGTCACAACAAAACACGGGAGCGTGAACACGTGAAGTTTGTTTCGTTTTAAAAGGCGATTTGCAATTTTTACCCCCTTACGT
>NW_027629099.1:0-2453 GCF_034508935.2 Berghia stephanieae | reverse complement strand
GAAAAGTATATGTAATATGGCTAGCCCAAATGTCACGTTATGGAAAAAAGTTTTTTAATTTTTTCTCAAAAAAACTGATTCAAACTTTCGGTAACTTCGATGCGATTTTTCCAAATGTTTAAAATTTGTTGGAGAAATTGGGCCCTAGAAATAGTTAAATAATTATTTTGTATTTTTTAATCAAATTTTTTGTTCCCTATTTCTTTCAATTTCAAATTGTTTGTAAAATATGAAATATTTAAAAATTTTAATTTAGTATTTTAAAAATTGGAAAAGGGCCCCGAAATTAAATTCCAAATGAATTCATTGAATTTTTTTTTGATTTTTTTTTGTTATGTCAACTTTGGGAAAAAGAAAAAAACGTGCCCCCCGTTGAAAGAAATGGGTGTTTCTGTCACAAGTAAAGGTCTAGCGAGAATCAAGGCCCTCTCCGACTCGGATCAAATCAGGAACCGGGTGAAAATCAACGTCTTCCTTCCCAAAAAGGGGTAAGCCATCAAAACCGTCCCGATTTAGGATACCCGCATCACTTGGACAAGGGGTCGGGTTTTGGAACCCCCCCCAGGAAGGGTGAAAACCGTCTTAAGGCCCAAAGGGGAAAACAACCAAATTATTAAAATAAATAAGGAAAAATTGGACAGGTTGGGTTGGGAAAATTTTGAAAAACCGTGGCTAGGGTTGGAAACCCTTTAGATAAATAGAAGAAAAGGGGGAAAGAGAAGGAAAGGAATCAAACAAGTGGGAGGAGGGAAGAGAAGAAAGAAGAAGAAGAAGAGAGAGTTTGGGGAGAGAAAAGAAGGGGAGATTTTAAAAAGGTTTTTGGGAAGGAAAGGGGGGGAAATTGGGGGGGTGGGGTTTTTTTATTTTTAAAATTAATTTTTAAAAAGAAGAATTAAAAAAAAAAATTAAATTAATTAAATTTAAAAATTTTATTAAAAATTTTTTATTATTTTATTATTATTATTTATTATTTTATTATTTAAAATTAATTTTTAATTTTTAATTTTTAATAATAAATTTTTAAAAAATTTTTTAAATTAAAAATTTTATTAATATAATAAACAAAAATATAATAATAATAATAAATTTAAAATTTAAAAATTATAATTAAAAATAATAATAAAAAATAAATGAAGAAAATTTATTACCTGGGATGCTGCTCCCCAAAATTTACCCAAAATTTTCTCTTTTCTCTCTTTTCCCCCTTAAACTCTTCTTTCTCCCCCTTTTTTTTAAAAAACTTTTCCCCTTCCCTTTTTTCCCCTTTCTCTCTCTCTCCCTCTGTGTGGTGATTCTCCCCCTCTCTCTTTTCTCTCCCTATTTCTAATAAATTTTCTATCTATCTATTGGCGATTGCCATACCCCTAGACCACATAGTTTCATGCAAAATTTCTTTCACATCATTCCGTCCGATTTTCCATTTTATCTAAAAATGGTTTTCTAACTTTGCTTAGTCACGGCCCTTTAAACTTCCCCGATGGTCCGGGCCCGACTTGTTTCCGTGGGTGCGGGTTTGTCCTAAATCAGGGATGCGGTTGGGGGATGGCCCTTTCCCGCGTTTGGCAAAGGAAGACGTTGATTTCCTCCGGTGCCTAAGGGCGAGAGAGGTTTGGGCCTTGATTCTCGCTAGACTCTTGTAATTGTGACCCCGAAAAACCCCCTTTCTTGTCAAAGGTTTTCGGGCTTTGTTTCTTCCTTTTTCCAAAAGTTGCATATACAGAAAAATATCATTTAAAAATGAAAAAAAGCAAAGAAAATTTATTTGGAAAATTTTTATTTCGGCCTTATTTCCCAAATTTTTTTTACGTAATTATTCATAATATTTTTTAATTTTTAAAAATCAGATTATGATATTGAAAGAAATATGGAACAAAAAAATATGGGTTTAAAACCCTTTCCAAAAAAATTATTTATTTCTATTGGGATTGCCTAAATTAAATCCAACAATTGTATAACGATTTTGGAAAGATTTTCTTTTTGCAGTCGAAGTCAAACCCGAAAGTTTGGAAAACAGATTTATTTGAGAAAAAAATTTTAAAAACTTTGTTTTCCTTTCTGTGATATTTTTGGGCTAGCCATATTTTTATCACTTTTTAGATCGGGGGATTTTAAAATTTCAAAGGGCGCTTTTTTATAATTTAAAAATAATAATAAAAAAATAATAATAAATAAAAAAATAATAATAATAATAATAATAATAAAAAATAATAATAAAAAAATAATAATGAAAAAAAAAAATCATTACACTAGCAATTTTCCCTGCTTCCCAAACTTACCAAAATTTTCTTCTCTTCTCTCTCTCTCTTTTTTCTCCCTCTATCTCTTTTCTTTTTCATTTCCCTCTCTCTCCTCTTCTCTCTCTCCCCCTGTGTGGTTTATTTCTCCCCTCACTCTTTTCTTCTCTTTTCCCTATCTCTCAAATTTTTTATCTATCTATCTATCTAAGGCGATTG
>NW_027629098.1:0-2458 GCF_034508935.2 Berghia stephanieae | reverse complement strand
CTTTTTCCTTTAACAAAAATACAACAATGAGTTTATAACATTTTGGGTATTAGACCTCCCAAAAAAAAGGGAACACGTCAACCCCCCTAACCATCCAATGGAAATGTCTGTTTTTAGATCTAGAGAAATAAAAAGGCGGAACCCAAAGTGTCAGTAAGGATTAGTTGGGTTTTCTTTTTCTCCAAGGAAAACAACGAACGTCAAGCGGAATGCTGGAGGGGTTTGAGTCCGAAATTACATAATACATGTTGAGTGCATTTACTAAGATTATACTTAATTATACAGAGTTGTATATTTAGCGATTCATTTATGTTTTCGTTGTTTCTTGTTGTTGGTTGAAGAAGGGTTTTGAGCCCAAAACGATCCGTGTTTGGAATATTCATTTTTTGTTCATAACTTTTTTTAGAGAACAATAACCTGAATGGTTTTAAACTTCAAATGTTCTCTGGTGATTCTTAGTCCAATAGATTTACTTGAGAGTGGTAAGTTTTTTTTTGTCTGGATGTGACTTACCAGGTATTGACAGTCGCCACTTATATATATTCTATTGCTTATTTCATGGACTCTCATCATTCTTGTCCAGCAATGATTAAACATAATCAACGTCCAGTTTTTCACCCGTATAATGCCTGATCAAATTTCAACTTTTCGAAGGTCAGCGGATCAAACCTCTGAAGTTCTCGAGTTTCACGATCGGTGGATCAAAACTCTGAAGTCTACATACGAACTTTTACGCACCATGAATTTATTAAATTTTTTTGGCGGATCAGACCTCTGATGACATCTAACTGCGGCAATTTACACCAAAAAGAAAAGATATAACAATGTAAAATTGCATGTAAGCTTCAAATATATACAAAAACAGATCAAATGGAAACCAGAAACGTCCATTTTATCTGTTTTTGTATAGTCTGTACTGTTTCATTCATCCTGTTTGTTGATAAAGGGAAACCCAAAACGTCCATGCCATCTGTTTTCGTATATAAATTGAAGCTTACATTCTTTTACATTGTTATTTATTTCTTCAAGCTCGAGCAGCACCATTTACATTACTCAAAAAGAAAAAAGAACAGTGTATTCTTGTACCTCAATTCACCCAGTGGTGGTTCAGCAAACGGCACTCCATGAAATGCCAGCACTCCATTCTCGTAGATTCCACGTATAACGCCGTACTTTTTCAGTGTAACCGTGGGAGAGACACCGTCACTAGTGAGTGGCTGGCTGCTCTTTGCTGTTTTAGTGGTTGTTCCCTTTGTGCTTTTCCAAGAGGTTGGTCGCTTGCTCTATCCAGGTGACTGATCACCCTGTTCATTTTCAGATGGTGGGTCATCTTGTCCTACTCCAGATATTTGGTCACTCTGAGACATTTAAGATGCCGGGTCACTTTGTGTTGCTTCAGGCGGTTGTGAAAATCATTGGCTTTTGACAAAGCAGGTGGAAGAATTACCAGGGCGACTGCCACCAACAACATAACAGTGAGTAAAAGCAGTGTCCCAAGAGGTAGCCGGCGGTCTGGTTTTATTAAAAAAAAAGAAATTAATCAGTTATTGGTATATTCTGTAATTACCTACATATTTTCTACATAATATGTTACCCCTTTCGTCGCACAACGGTATTATGTCTTTGTAAAACGATCCCCCCAAAAATTTTAGCTTTTATATAAAGCAATTTTCCCACTTACTTTGGACAACATGGGTGATTCCTGTTGATAATCAGACATCTTGTTTGATGGATTATCTTATTTTTTCATGAGATGCCTAGGCGACGGATCTAGTGGTGCCATTGTGAAAGATGATCATTTTTTTATCCACTAAACGTGCTCAAAGCGCTTACTGGAGTCTCTAGCCAACAGAAACATTTAACATGTAGGACAAGAGATGACGCCTGTCACTCAGGCCTTTGTTATTGTTTTTCCCAACCCGCTTTTGGGGAGTTGTTCTCACTAAAACGGGTTTTAACCGGGACTAAAAAAAGTTCAGGGTTTCACGGGTTTTTGTGTGTTGGCCCCGTTATCCTTCCGGATGGGCAATGTTGGGGTTTTTTCCCGGGGGCCAAGCGAAATTCTATTATTTGAGCTCTGTATCTCAAACTTCAGTTTTTTCCCCAGGATAGACCGCCCCAAATTTTTAAAAAACCTATGTATGGAATAAAAATTGTACCGCACCTTTTCGAAAACGGGGAAATCATATGCATTGTATCACAAGCAGTTTATAAAAACTTCCCTACAAAATTGGTGGAACAGACTGTCCTAGTACCCGGGGGTCATATCTTTTTGTTTAATTTTGAGAAATAAAACCTTTCTACTACTGATTTAAAGTTTTGGGAAAGGGCGCCGAAAAAACCCTTTAAAACAAAAACAAACACAACCCCCCCTACTGTTTTGGACAAAACTGTCCAGACCAAATGTCTTGGGTTTCGAAAGGTGTGGGTTTTCTAGTCCCTTTCTGAGCGGCGCATT
>NW_027629097.1:0-2472 GCF_034508935.2 Berghia stephanieae | reverse complement strand
GCTCCCTTACAAAAACTTTGTATTTAAAATTTAATAAATAATAAATAAATAATTTTTTTAATAATAATAATATAATAAAATTAAAAATAATATATATAATATAATAATAAATACATACATTAAATAATAAAAATAATATAATTAATTTATAATGTATATACTTATATGAAATATTAGTTAATAATATATATACTATATAATCAAATTATAATAGCATATTTTCAAGTAAATTGGAAGTCATTTGCTGTTGAGTTACCGTTATGAAACACAATACTTTAATGAAGTAATTGTTCACAAGTTTTTTATTTTCTACTCCGACATCAAACTTTAAACAATTTAAATTTGGGAAGTTTAGTTTAAATTTTTTTCCCCCCCGGGAAAATTAAAAATTAAATTTCATCATCAAGTGCGGGGGTTTAAAATAAATTTTTGATTTCCCAAGTTTTAAAAACCCTGCTTTCCCCAAAATTTCCCCACCTCTTTTTATTAAACCAAAAACCCATAACAAAGCCCAAAAATATTTAAACATAATCTTTTTTTTTTAAACCCCCAACAAAATATCCAAAAAAATAAAATTGAACAATAAAAAATTTTGGAAATTTTAAATAAAAATTAAAATTTTAAAAATTATTAATTTTTAAACAAAAATTAAAAAACAAAAAGAAAATAAAAAAAATTAACCTACCTATTAAAAAATAATTTAAAAATAAAATAATTTTTTCCACAAATTTTTTAAAAAATCATAAAAAAAAACATTAAAAAAAATTTAAAACCCCCTAAAAAAAGGAAAAAATTAAAAAAAATTTTAAATGAAAATAAATATTAAAATAAAATTTAATTTTTGTGTTTTTTTTTGGGGGGAAAATTGGTTTTTAAAAATTTGAAAATTTAATTTTTGTTTTCGAAAAGAATTTGATTTTTTTAAAAATAATTACTTTTTGGGTTCTTTTAATTTTTTTTCCCTTTTCCTTTTTTTGGGGTGGGGGGGGGGGGGGGGGGGTTTTAAAGGGGAAAATTTTAATTCCAAAAAAAAAAAGGGGAAAAAAAAAAATTTAAAAATTTTTTTGGGAAAAATTTTAAAAAATTTTTTCCCCGGGGTTTTAAAACCGGGATTTAAATTTGAACAAATGGTTCTTTCCTAAATAAAAAAAAAAATTTTTTTTTAAAAAAAACAAAAAAACCCCCCCCCAAAAAAAAAATTTTTTTAAAAATTTTAAAAAAAATTTTCCATTTAATTTTGTTTTTTTTCCCTTTTATTTTAAAAACTTTAAGTAAAATTTGGGGGGTTTTTTAAAGAAAATTTTGAACCCTTTAAAGGGAACCCAAAAAATAAAAAATAGTGAAAAATGGTTAAAAAATTTTTTCCCCCTTGGTTTTAAAATTTTTTTTCCCCCCCTCCCCCGGGTTTTGGTTTTTCCGGCCCAATCAAAAAAAAAAAGGCCCAAAACCCTTTAGCCCCCCCCTTTCCCCCCCAAAAGAAAATTTAAAAAAAATAAATTTATTTCCAAAATTTAAAGGGGGATTGGCAAAAAAGGGGGGTTTTGGGGTTTTTACAAAAAGGTTTGGGTTTTTGGGGAAATTTTTAAACCCCCGGGGGGAAAAAGGGAAACGGAAAAATTTTTTAAGCGTTAGGAAAAATTTTTAAAAAAACGGGGAACGTGGGAAAGAAAAAAAAATTTTTCCCCAAAATTTTGATTTTAAACCCCCCATCCCACTTCCCCAAACCGGAATTAATTTAATTTTTTTTTTAAAAACCCCATAAAACATAAAAGGGAATTCTTTTTTGGGGTTTTTTTAATTGGGAAAAAGTAAAGGGCCGTTTAAAAAAGTTTAATTTGGGGAAAATTAAAAAAATTTTTTTTGGGGGGTTTTTGATTTTGGGAAACGAAAAAAATTTTTTTTAAAAAAAAGGGGGGTTTTTTAAAAAATTTTTTTTAAAAAAGGGGAAATTTTTTTTAACTAAGGAAAAAAACTTCCTCCCCCCCGGGGGTTCAAAGGGTTGGGGGGCCCCCAAAACCCAAAATTAAAATTTTTGTTTTTTAAAAAACCCTTTGGTTTCCCCCCCTTTCCCATTTTAATTTAAATTTTTTCCCTAAAACCCAAGGGTTTAAAATTTTTATTTTTTTAAAGGGGTTTCCCATAAATTGGGGTTTAAATTTTTGGGACGGGGGGGAAAAGGCTTAAAATGGGTAAAAAAAAAAAAAAAAAAGGGGGGAAAAAAGGGGGACCCAAAAAAAAAACCCCCCAAAAAAAAAAACCAAAAAAAATTTTTTGGCCAAAAACCCTTTAATTTTTCCCAATGGTTTTCAATTTTTTAAATTTTACCCCAAAACACCCCCCCAAAAATTAATTTTTTTTGGTATTTTTTAAAAAGGGGGTTTTTAAAATCCACAAGGAAGGGACTTTTTTTATAAAATTCCCTTTGTTTTGTTTCCTTTTTGGAAAAAAAAGGGGGTTTTTCAAAAAAAAACC
>NW_027629096.1:0-2478 GCF_034508935.2 Berghia stephanieae | reverse complement strand
CTTTGTCGTGTTTGGCCCTTAAGCGAGAGAAAATAAATACAACCTTTGGCGGTGGATCACTCGGCTCGCGCGTCGATGAAGAGTGCGGCCAGCCGTATTGAGTCGTGTGAACTGCAGCTGCCTCATTGAACATCGACGTCTTGAACGCAAATTGCGGCCGTGGGCGTAAGTCACCGGCACGTCCGTATGAGGGTCGGCCCTACGACGTCGCCGCAACGGTCTTCTCGGGGGGACTGAGCGGCGCGACGTCCCGTACCGGTCGGGTCTCGTCCCGATGGCGGCCGTAGATCGAGGGCTCCCGTCTGACCACGGGAGACGTCGTCCCCACCCGGCTTGGGTATGGGCGGGGACGACGAATAAGACGCGCACGAAGACGGGGAAGCACGCACGCGATCGGTGCTTCTTCCTCAATCCTCGGGCTGCTCGATGTACACGCGAGCGAGGGCTTCGTGGGGGTATGCGGGAAGTAAGTATAACGACGCGCGGCGAACCGACGGATGGGGCGATCTGCGCCCTCATATCGGACGAGGGTACCGCGAACTAAAGCATTTCAGTAAGCGGAGGAAAAGAAACCAACGGGGACTCCCCAGTAACGGCGAGTGAAGCGGGAAGAGCCAGCGCTGAAACCCCTGGGCCGTGCCGCGGGGAGCTGTAGCGTTCGGGTCGGTGTCGAGCGGGATCGGGAGCGCCGCGCGAGTCTTCTCGAGCGTGGCTTGCCAGAGCGGGTGCCAGGCCTTGCCGGCGGCGCTCCCTTCCGCGACCTCGACCGGAGTCGGGTTGCTTGGCAGTGCAGCCGAAGCGGGTGGTAAACTCCACCTAAGGCTAAGTACCTGCGCGAGTCCGATAGCGAACAAGTACTGTGAGGGAAAGTTGAAAAGAACTTGAAGAGAGGGTGCAAAGCGCGTGAAACGCCAAGGGGTAAACTGGCTGAGCGAGCGACGTGTCCGCCGTGGCGGTGGTCGCCCGTGCCCCGCGGAGGCGCCCGGAGACGGGGACGCTTTCCCGAGTTCGGGGGTCGGGCGCGTGCCCACCACGGGGGTCTCCGCTGCCACCGGCACGGGCCGTCTCGTCCGCGCGCCTAGCGGGTCGTCGGCCTGGGATCGTGGGCGCGAGTTGGCACGAGAGCGGTCGTATTCGGGTGCCGTGGTCGACCCCGGACAAACGGCGGCGGTTCGCCGGGGGGTTTCGGCTCCGGGCGGGCGGCTCGGTCCGTCGAAAGGTGCGCAGCGTTATTCCGGTACCTGCCGACCCGTCTTGAAACACGGACCAAGGAGTCCCACGCTGTGCGAGCGCAGGGTTTCACTAAACCCACGGCGAAGTGAAAGCGAGAGGCCCTCGCGGGCGAGGGCGGGATCTCTCGGGCGACTCACCGAGTCCCGGAGCGCCCGCCGGCCGGCGGTCGCCGCGTTGACGGCCTGTCGGAGCATGAGTGCAGGCGTCGGGACCGATAGATGGTGATCTACGCCTGAGCAGAGCGAAGCCGGGGGAAACTTGGTGGAGGCTCGAAGCGACTCTGACGTGCAAATCGACCGCCCCACTTGGGCGTAGGGGCGAAAAGACCAATCGAACCATCTAGTAGCTTGGGTTCCTCCGAAGTTTCCCTCAGGATAGCCGGTGCCCACGGAACGATTTTCACTCGGTAAAGCGATGGTTGGAGGGATCGGGGGCGAAAAGCCTGTCCTACTTCAAACTTTCAACGGGTGAGGCGCCAGACCGCCTCGCACGGGGCCCGGTAGAATCAGGGTGCCGAGTGGGCCATTTTTGGTAAGCAGAACTGGCGCTGCGGGATGAACCGAACGCCCCGGGTTGTGGTGCCCAACGCAGGACGCTCACGGGAAAGCTAAAAAGGGGTGGGTCGGTATGAACAGAGGGCGGTGGCCACGGAAGTCGGAATCCGCCCAAAGGGGTGTGTAACAATCACCTGCCCAACCGACCCGCCTGAAAATGGATGGCGCTGAGGTCGGACCCACACCGGGCCGCCCGCGCGGGAGGGGTGCGACTCCCTCCCGGGCAGGCCGGGGCGAGTTTGGAGGTGCGCCCCGGTGGCGTGAAAATCGGGAGCGATCCGTTCGGAGCCGCCCCGGGGGGAAGATTTGGTGGTAGTAGCAAATATTGAAAGGAGAGTACTTTTCAAGGCCGAAGTGGGGAAAGGTTCCGCGGGAACAGTGCATGTAGTGGGTGAGTCGGTCTAAGGGGCGGGTTAGCTCCCTTGCGAAGCGGGTACGAAACACGCGCCGGGCGGGCGGCCGAACGGGCGCCGCGCCGGCCTGTCAGTCACCTGCGACCGCCGAAAGGGAATCCAGTTAAGGTTCGTCGGAAGGGCGGGGAGAACGGCCCCCCTCGTCCTACTCTCAAACTTAACGGGTGAGGCGCCAGACCCGCCTCGCACGGGGCCTGGCCTAAAATCACGGGTGCCGAGTGGGCCATTTTTGGTAAGCAAAAGGCGCTGCGGGATAAACCCGAACCCCCGTTGTGGTG
>NW_027629095.1:0-2488 GCF_034508935.2 Berghia stephanieae | reverse complement strand
AGAAAAGGGGGAAAAAAAAAAGGGGAAAGTCAAAAAATTCTAAATAGCACCAAAGGAAAAGTAAGACAAGGGATTGCTTCAGAGGGAACAGATGTACGTAGTAGATTAAAAAAAAACACTATCAGTGTTCTTAGCTTTAAGATCACCTAAAAGCTCATCCAGACACCAGCAAAGGATTCCAATGAGACTGAGAGGAATACACTAAAATATTTGAGAAGGCCATAGTCATAGGCTAATTTCAGTTTACAGAACTTATTTTCTTAATGTGTGTAGCAATTGTGTGCAGCATTATGTCATAAACGGAAAAATTATCTCAGATTTGATGTTATTGCCAGCCATATGTCCATATTTCTTCTTGTAGTCTTGGAAGGAATAATAATAATACAATATCACAAAAAACAAGCAAAAAATTAATAAGAATAATACTAATAAAATGTTTTTTAAAACAACAAAGTAAAAAACAACAAAAATTATAAAAATTATGTAGTACAGGTCATGTCACCTGAGGTCCTCATTGTCTGTGGACTGACATTCTTACGATAACTGGTTTTTATGCACCGCCTTTCCTTGTTTCTCTTAGCACACTGTATTTCAGTTTGGCAGTAAGTGCGTTGCTCTCTGGTATTTTTTCTGGTTTTCTAAGTGAATTGGATGAATGTTTTATCTTGATCGTTCTGGTGAAGTACCATTATCGAGGAATGATGAATCTACCATGAGGTTTTGTAGTTTTTCGTGCCCTGTGTCTGCTTACGTTTTGATGGGCTATAATCTTTAATAGCAGAACAGTCTTAATAAGTACTTGATAATTTTAACTGCTTAAAATTAAATGATACTAAATAGTGTTGGTAAGCTTTTTCTTCTTCTACTTTTTTCCTTTTTTGTTTCTTCTATTCAACGATTGATAGTGAATCTATTTATTCGCTTGTATCATCGATATTGACCAGTCTCGATTATATCACATCTCTATGAGCAAAATGACAACTTATACTGTTCGATTCGAATGTGACCGATTAGTTCAGCTTGATTCGAAATAAACGTTGTGGACCACTACAACCAATTCAGCTCAACAATTTTTTTCTTAGTTTTCCTAACCGAAACTTTCACATAATCAGAAATTGGGAGAAATGGGTATTGGTATTCACTGTGTGAGTAAAACGAAAGGGGTGGCAGCCTAAACTGGGTACCAAGAGGGGCAGCGACGTAAAACGGGTGAGAATAGTGAAAAGGGCGGCTACCTCTATTCTCACTCGGGGTGAGATCACTATTACAATATGAATAGAAATATGTAAAAAAAATGGCATTGGATTATAGTCACAAATCATCTATATTTTAATGGGTTTTTCACCAATCGGAGAATTTTCTTGATAACAAAAGAATATGATTATATATAATATCGCTCAATTCAGTTGAGGTAGACTGATTTTTCGGGATGGTTTTTTTCTTTCTTTTTCTTCCTTGCTTTGTTTCGCACATTTTATACACCAGTGATGATACTTTTCGCGGAAATCCGCGGTTTTCTTTCCTTTCCTCGGTTTTCCTCCTCAGATCCTCGATCCGCGGATATTTCTTTCATTTCCCCCTTTTACTTTTTTTTTTAATATAATAAATCTTTAAAAAATACCTCCTTTTTAAAAAAAAAAAAATATATATATAAAATTTCCTCCTTTTACTGGACTCCGGGCGTTTTAAAATTGTACTCAAAAGAAGTCATCTGCCTACTTTCCTGTGGTGCAAGAATATTCTAGGTGAGTTTTCCGTTTTTCCGAGACTTTTCCTCCTTTTTGACTTTTTGTGAGTATCATCACTGATACACACTTGATCAGATGTTCATAAACTTTTTGCCAGTTTGATGTTATGAACCTTTCACCCCATTTAAATTTGGACTTCTAACTAGCTGGTCTATTATAATGGTTTGATGATCACTTAAACAGTACAGTTAAGTACTATTCTAGGAAAATTGTAGCCAAACCCTATAAGTATAAGTGCAGTTTAGATTGTAGAAAAGATTTGACCCTGGCCCATTCCACGTCAAGTGGACAAGGGTGGGAACCACACCCTTTTGATTTTCCTCAAATCTGGCTCAATTGAAGATACTTATGAGACATGAAGAAAACCAAATTTTCAGTTCAGAATGTGGATATTTGAATTTTTCACAATTTTTGAAATTTTGTCTCAAAACGTGTCAAAATCAAATTTGCTTGTGGGTCCATTTTTGAGAGGCTATAACTTTTTTATTAATCGAGCTCACTCTCTCAAATTTAGTCTTCATTGGGTTTATGAGTGTTTTTTTTGTCCCCCCCGGGCGGTTTTACCGGGTTTTTTTCCACAATTCCCAGGTTTCTTCTTATTTTTTCCTTATATGTGTCCGAAAAAGGATAGTTGTCGATCCACTTAAGGGCTTTATTTTCCCTTTGTTGGTATGTTTGTTTTAGCACTTCTTCGTTCTTTTTGTGTGCGGTATACGATTTTCTCTGCATCCTTCTCAAGC
>NW_027629094.1:0-2495 GCF_034508935.2 Berghia stephanieae | reverse complement strand
GTAAAGGTTATTTTAGAAGAAAGTAGTTTTAAGTAGAAATAGTAAGTAGTATTAAGTTTAAAGGTTTAAAGTAGTGGGGAGGATAGAAAAGATAGTTTTAAGAGAGAGATTTAAGTAAGTGGGTATGTGGTGAAGTTAGTAAGTAGTAGTAGTAGTAGTAGTAAGTAGTTAGAAGTATGTAGTAGTAGTGGTAGTATAGTAGTAGTATATATAAAGTAGTAGTAAGTAGTTAGTAGTAAGTAGTAGTTCAGTAGTAGTATAGTAGTATTAGTAGAAGTAGTAGTAGTTGAGAGTAGTTAGTAAAATGTAGTAGTATGTAGAGTAAGTAGTAAGTATAAGTAGAGTAGTAGTAGTAGTAGTATAGTAGTATTGTAGTAGTTAAGTTGTAGTAGTATAGTAAGTAGTAGTAGATAAGTAGTAGTTAGTAAGGTAGTAGTTAGTAGTAGTAGTAGTAGTATTAAGTAGTAGTAGTAAAGTAGTATGTAGTAAGTAGTAGTAGTATTTAGTAGTTAGTAGTCTAGTAAGTGTAGTAGTATAGTAGTAAAGTAGTAGTAGTAGTATAGTAGTAGTAGTAGTAGTAGTTAGTAAGTGTAGTAGGTAGTAGTATTTATTTGAGTAGTAGTATTTAGTAGTAGTATTTATAGTTAGTAAGTTAGTAGTAGTAGTAGTAGTAGTAGTAAAGTAGTAGGAATATGTAGTATAGTAGTATAGTAGTAGTAGTAAAGTAGTATAGTAGTAGTAGTAGTTTTAGTAGTAAGTAGTAGTAGTAGTTAATAGTAGTATAGTAGTAGTAAGTAGTATTATTTAGAAGTAGTAGTAGTAAGTAGTAGTAGTATAGTAGTTAGTAGTAGTAAGTAGTAGTAAGTAGTAGTTGTAGTAGTAGTAGTAGTTAGTAGTAGTAGTAGCGTAGTATAAGTTAGTAAGTGTAGTAGTATAGTAGTAGTAGTAGTAAGTTAGTAGTAGTTATTATTATAAAGTAGTAGTAGTGTAGTAGTAAGTAGATAGTAGTAATAGTAGTAGTTAGTAGTATAGTAGTAGTTAGTAGTATTTGTAGTAGTAGTAAGTATAGAGTATAGTAGTAGTAGTACTGTAGTAGTATAGTAGTAGTAGAGTAGTAATAGTAGTATATAGTAGTAGTAGTAGTAGTAGTAGAGTAGTATAGTGTAGTAAGTAGTAATAGTAGAGTAGTAGTAAGTAAGTAGTAGTAGAGTAGTAGTAGTAATATAGTAGTAGTATTAGTAGTAGTAGTATTATAAATAAAGTAGTAGTACAGTAGTAGTAGTAAGTTAGTGTAGTAAGTAGTATAGTAGTAGTTATAGTAGTAAGTACAGTATGTAGTAGAAAAGTAGTAGTAGTAGTAGTAGTAGTAAGTAGTAGTAGTAGTATAGTAGTAGTAGATAGTAGAAGTATAGTAGTAGTAGTAGTAGTGTAGTAGTAAGTAGTAGTAGTAGTAGTAGTAGTAGTAGTAGTAGTAGTAGTAGTAGTAGTAGTAGTAGAGTAGATTAGTAGTAGTAGTAAGTAGTAGTAAGTATGTAGTAGAAGTAGAATAGTAGTATTTAGTATAGTAAAGTGTAGTAGTAGATAGTAGTAGTAGTAGTAGTATAGTAGTAGTATAAAAGTAGTAGTAGTAGTAGTATTAGTAGTAGTAGTAGTAAGAGTAGTAAGTAGTAGTAGTTAGTAGTAGTAAGTTAATAGTAGTAGTAGTAGTAGTAGTAGTAGTAGTATTTATTTAGAGTAGTAGTAGTAGTAGTAGTATAGTAAGGTAGTATAGTATTAGAAAGAAAGTAGTAGTATTTAGAAATATATAGTATTAGTAGATATTAGTAATTTTAGTAAATATTAGTATAGTATAGTATAGTATAGTAGTAGTAGAATAGTAGTAGAGTAGAAAGTATGATAGTAGAGTTTAGTGGAAGTAAGTTATAGTAGTAAAAGTATGAGTATGAGTGGAATATATTAATATATTAAGTATAAGAAATTATTATATATGAAAAATAAGTAAAGTTAAATAAGTATTAGTAGTAGTAGTAGTAAGTAGTAGGTGAGAAAGGTAGAGTAGTGGTGTATTATGTAGATTTGTAGTATAAAGTAAAAGAAGTAATGTATTAGTAAGTACAAAGTATAGTAAGTAGTAGTAGTAGTATAGTAGTAAAGAAGTATAGTAGTAGTAATATGTGGGAAGTATAGTAGAGTAGTAAAAGTAGTTATGTAGTAGTAGTGTAGTATAGGTAGTAGTTAGTTATAGTGTAGCAAAAGGTTAAAGTAGTAGAAGTATAGAGAGTAGTAAGTAGTAGTATTTTTTTTTTTTTTTTTTTTTTTTTTTTTTTTTTTTTTTTTTTTTTTTTTTTTTTTTTTTTTTTTTTTTTTTTTTTTTTTTTTTTTTTTTTTTTTTTTTTTTTTTTTTTTTTTTTTTTTTTTTTTTTTGGGGGGGGGGGGGGGGGGGGGGGGGGGGGGGGGGGGGGGGGGGGGGGGGGGGGGGGGGGGGGGGGGGGGGG
>NW_027629093.1:0-2498 GCF_034508935.2 Berghia stephanieae | reverse complement strand
TTTAAAAACTTAAAAATACATTAAAAAAAATTCATTTGTATAATAAAAAAACATTGACCCCCTATAACCATTTTGTTCTTTTTACGCTTTTGTGTTTTGTTAGCTGTTTAAAAATATGATATAAACGTCAAAAACCCAATACCAATGACTAGGTATTGAATAAAAGCACCGATGACTGGGAGCGATGCTGGGAGAACTTTTTTGAGTCTCGAGACTAAAAAAAGCATCGAGACGCAAAAAAGTCTCGAGCTTTCGCGGGAAATCATCGCCGACGAGAGAGGGATGGTTGAACAATGCAGATAGTACACATTGTTAGTAACGGTGCGTCGCTCGCGCAGTATAGTCTCGAGCTGGGAAACTCGGGACTCAATACGAGAAGAATCGACGACCAAGATTCTCGAGACGAGAAAAGCATCGAAAACTAAGTGGAGGTCGGGAGAGTTCTCAGTCGTCGAATGACCTGACTTCTAAAAACCCTTTCAAAGCGTCGATGACCTTTTGGTGACCCGGATGCCCTCCCTACTGAGGAACACTGATGTTGCGGGTTTTGTCCCAATAATGTCCAACCGCCCCCCCTCATCGTTTTTGGTCCCCAAGTTGCTAAAATCTATTATCTAGCAGCCAAGTTCCTACAACTAAACAATCCATGAGCAAAAACACTAAAACATATAAATAATAAATAGAATCATCAAAATCATAACAACAATATCATATAGCAGCTACTGAATAGCTTCAATTATATTATAAAAAACGAAATTTAAGATAAGAAACGGCGATGCTTGTATAATTCATAAAAAAGGGCCCAGGGTGTTAAATGAGGCAACTTACTCTCAATCTCCAGACACTGTGATTATACAAAATTAAATCAATTTTAACGAATTATTTAAAACACGATACACAATAATCCACTGAAATACATCAAGAATTAAACACATCATTAACGTAATAAAAAGTTACAAAAAGAAGAAAAAGATTCCTAAAATTTGCTGGGTGTATTAGTATTATAATTCTCGTCACCAATCGAGAGAGAGACCAAAAATGCGTGTGATCAGTTAGACGGAAAGATTCCATAGTGATGGGTTTAAAGGATGGTTCATCACTCATATGAATTCACAATTCGACCAATTGTGTTGTAGAATGCTTTTTAACTCGTTTCCAGGTATTGGTTTTTCACTGGACTCGTGTAAAGGCAGAAAAGGCTAGATATTGAATATTTAGTGTTTCATCGTCTTCCTTTTTTTCTCTCAAAAAAGACCTGAATATGTTCCCAGAAAACCTTGACCACCCATCCTCTCTCTCTCTCCCCTCTCTTCAAAGGTGAAAAAAATAGAACAGAAAAGTTACTTGGTTGGAGTTGTTTATTATTCCTTACCGCCACCTTTTTTGTAGCACAGAAATGGAAACCTCCACCCCGTTGGAGAGGTCCCCAGCATAACCAATCACAGACAAGAGAAATTGGAATTTGTTCTCCCAATGCTCCCTTGGATACATAAAAACGTTCTCGGGGTCATGATCGCCATTCACCATCTTTCAGGATCTGAAATGAATGATAAAATAAATGAATTCAATTGGTTTATGTATTCTAAACCACTTCAATTCACGATGAGAAGTCATAAGTTGATTATTTATAGAAAACATGTATGTCTGAAAGTGCTGGAATTTAAGTCGTTTCTGG
Organism: Berghia stephanieae; assembly: GCF_034508935.2. Taxonomy (NCBI): domain Eukaryota; kingdom Metazoa; phylum Mollusca; class Gastropoda; order Nudibranchia; family Aeolidiidae; genus Berghia; species Berghia stephanieae. The sequence continues at coordinate 823 of NW_027629093.1, read as the reverse complement.
GATTGGAGTATCTTTTTCTTCACTTATTTGCAGAGCTCTTCAAAAGTGCATGATTATATCCCGTTTTAAATGGACAGACAGACAGTCAGACAGACGGCAACAGACTGGGCATGATCTAAACATAATAAAAATGATGATGATGATTAAAAATAATAATAATAATAATAATTTAAAAATAATAATAAAAAATAATAATAAAAATAATATAATAATAATAATAATAATAAATTTAATAATATATTAATATTTAAAAATAATAATAATAATAATAATAATAATAATAATAATAATAATAAATAATAATAATAATAATATTAATAATAATAATAATAATAATAATAATTATAATAATAATAATAATAATAATTATAATAATAAATAATAATATTAAACTACAACAACAACGACAATAATAATAATTAATAATATAATAAATATAATAATAAAAATAATAATATAATAATAATAATATAATAATTTATAATATATTTAAAAATAATAATAATAATAATTAAAAATAATAATAATAATAATAATAAAATGAATAGAAAAGAAAAAATCTTGAGACCGCCGATTTTTTTCCCCCCCATCGCGAATAATTTTGACCAGATTTAAAGGGTTAATACCCAAATATTCTAAACCACAACAAAAAACATAGAAACGATTGAGACTTGGGGTATGCTCCGGTTTTTGGGGTAAATTTTTTTTAATTCAAAAAAAGGGGATTTGGGCAGGCACTTATGTTGGAAACAACAAGATTTGAAGTAATTTTAGAAAAGTGCCAGAAGACAATAGGAAAAAAATTTTTTTTTGGGCGGCGGTG
>NW_027629092.1:0-2500 GCF_034508935.2 Berghia stephanieae | reverse complement strand
TTAAATTTGGATTTTTAAATTTTTCGATTTTCCGTTTTATGGTGAAATTATGACGTTTTTTTAAAATTTTTCATTTTCGACATTGATGAAACTTGAATTTTTGCATGAAAGAGTCTTTTTTAAGTCTTCGAGTTTCACAATTTTGAAAATAAAAATTTAGGATTTTAAGATTTTTGTTTTTTTCAGTTTTTTTTGTAAAATTTGACGATTTTTTCAAATTTCCAGTTTTAAAACAGTTTGAAAAAAAAAATCATCGAATTTTTGCATGAAAGAGTCCGTTTTGAGTATCTTTCGAGATTCCAATGTTTAAAAAGTAAAATTTTTTGGGAGTTGCCAGTTTTTTTTTTTTTTCACGTTTTTTTTTTGGGGGGGGGGGGGGGGGGAGGAATTTATTTGACGTTTTTTTCAAATCTCGAGTTTTTCAAAGTTGAAAAAATCATCGAATTTTTGCATGAAGAGCCCTTTTTAAAGCATTTTTCGGTTTACAATATTTTAAAAGTGGGAAATTTAAATTTCCAGTTTTTTCTTTTTTTTATTTTTTTTTGTTTTTGGGGGGGGGGGGGGGGGGGGGAATTTGACTATTTTTTAAAATTTCCGAATTTTCGAAAATTGATGAAATCTTCGAATTTTTGCTGAAAGAGTCGATTTTAAAAGTCTTACGGTTTCACAATGTTGAAAAAAATAATTTAGGAGTTTACAGATTTTTGTTTTTTTTTCGATTTTTTTTTTTTCCGATGAAATTTGCCCCGTTTTTTCCAATTTCAAGTTTTCAACAGTTTGACAAAATCATGAATTTTTCATGAAAGAGTCGTTTTGGCATTTTTCGAGATTCACAAGTTTAGAAAGTGGAATTTTGGGTTTCTAGTTTTTTCATTTTTTTCACTTTTTTTTTTTTTTGAGGGGGGGGGGGGGGGGGGGGGGGAATTTGACGTTTTTTTTAAAATTTCCCGAGTTTTAAACTCTGATGGAATCTTAAAATTTTTGTTAAAATAGTCGACTTTGAGCATCTTGATTTTTTCACTGATAAAAATTAAAATTTTGATTTTGAATTTTTCGATTTTTCCACGTTTTATGGTGAAATTATGACGATTTTTTTCAAATTTCCAAATTTTCGACAATCGATAAAATCTTCAAATTTTTGCTGAAGGAGTCGTTTTTAAAACTCTTTGAGTTTCACAATGTTGAAAAATAAAAATTTGGAGTTTACGTTTTTTTGTTTTTTTTCACTTTTTTTTTTTCGGTAAAATTTTGACGATTTTTTCAAATTTCGGTTTTAAACAGTTGATAAAATCTCAAAATTTTGCTAAAAGATTCCCGTTTTGAGCATTTTCGAGATTCACAATTTTTAGAAATAAAATTTTTGGGGTTTTCAGTTTTTCTTTTTTTCCCGTTTTTTTTTTTTGGGGGGGGGGGGGGGAATTTAAATTTTTTTAAAATTTCGAGTTTTCGAAAAATCTGTGAAATCTTAAATTTTTTTGCTTGAAAAGTCGACTTTGACTTTCTTCAGAGTTTACAATGATCAAAATTAAAAATTTTATTTTAAAAATTTTTCGATTTTCCACTTTTTTGGGGTGAAATTTTAAAATTTTTTTTTCCAAATTTCCAATTTTCGACATTCTATGAAATCTTCGATTTTTGCAAAAAAGAGTGATTTTGAACGCTTTGAGTTTCACATTTTTGAAAAAAAATAATTTAGGAGTTTAAGTTTTTGATTTTTTCATTTTTTTTTTTTGGTGAAATTTTTGACGATTTTTTCAAATTTCCGATTTTCAACAGTAGAAAATCATCAATTTTTTGCATGAAAGATCCTTTGAGCTCTTTCGAGATTACAATGTTTAGAAAGTAGAATTTGGGGAGTTTCCGATTTTTTTTTTTTTAGTTTTTTTTTTTGGGGGGGGGGGGGGGGGGGGAATTTGCTTTTTTTCCCAAATTTTGATTTTTGGGACAATCTGATAAAATCTTAAATTTTTTGCTTAAAAAAAGTCGACTTTGGCTTCTTCAGGTTTTAAAATTAAAAAAAAAATTTAAAAATTTTTGGATTTTTAAAATTTTTTCGATTTTTACTTTTTGGTGAAATTTTGACATTTTTTAAAATTTTTCCCAAATTTTCGACAAAGAAATTTCAATTTTTGCAAAAATTCGATTTTAAGTTTTTGAGTTTCAAAATTTGAAAAAAAAAAAATTTTAGGTTCGATTTTGTTTTTTTTCACTTTTTTTTTTTCGTGAATTACTTTTTTTTCAAATTTCCGTTTTCAACATATGAAAAAATCATCAAATTTTTGATAAAAGATTTTTTGAGCATTTTTGAGATTCCAATGTTTAGAAAGTAAATTTTGGGGATTTTCCGATTTTTCTTTTTTTCACTTTTTTTTTTTGAGGGGGGGGGGGGGGGGGGAATTTGCTTTTTAAATTTCCGATTTTTTAAACAAGAAATTTTTCAATTTTTGCTAAAAATTCGTTGGCTCCAGGTTTTTAAAATGAAAAAAAATTAAAAATTTTT
>NW_027629091.1:0-2509 GCF_034508935.2 Berghia stephanieae | reverse complement strand
AGTAAATAAAAAAAATTCCTACCTCGTGAGGGGGTTTCCCCTTTTAGATCCAACCCTTGAAAAATACACGACCCGATCCAGTCTCTTGATCCGCCCTGTTAAGAAAAAAGGGAATTTTTGTTTTTTTTTTAAATTTTGTATACAGATAAATTATCGAAGAAATTATGTTTGAAAGATATCGTCTGGCCACCTGATATTTAAATAATAATTTCCGAAATATGAATTTTCTTTCTAAATATTTTGTTGATTAATCTGAAGCAATCTTAAGTGGATATGGGTATCACGTTTATTTTGGAAATTAAAAAAAAAAATTTTTTTTTTTTAAATCACGATAAAAATTTTCACATTTACTGTAGTGATTGATCCCTCAAAAACCCGGGGACGGCCCATCGATCGAAATCAAAACATTAAATATTGTTAGACATGGTGGTGGGATGTTTTGGAAACCAGAAAATAAGGAGGGAAAAAGCAAAAAACTGAAACTTACCATTTTAGATGAAATCTTACAAAATGAATCCAGTCTCGTCCCCCGTCGTTTCCCAAATTTCTTGAAATCTAAAGATCTGAAACTGGTGATTATCTGGGAAATTACAAATACTAATCCATAAAAATAAGAAAAAAAAAATTAAAAAAAAAAACCGCGACGGGTCCCGAAAAAAAGGGGTGTTTTAGAAAAAAATACAAATATAGGCTTAAAATTATAAGAAAAGAGATTACGACGTTCCAACCCCCCAACCCGGGAAAATCCCCGCAAATGAAGATAAAATTTCCGGGAGTGGGTGGTTTGTGATTTTTTTTTAGAAAATGTAAACAATCATTGAGCGGTGGATTAAGAAGGCCTTTAAACTCTCTAAAGCTGGGGTTTACTGTCGGTTGGAGCGGGTCTTATATTTTTTAAAATCGGAATGCGGGGGACAAATGGTTTATTGATATAAAACGTTTTTTAAGTTGTGCTGAGTGACCCTGATTTGAGGTAAATAAAAAAAATTTAAAAAAAAAAAAATTGGTACTTTAAATAAGAAAAATGGAAAAAATTTTACACGAGTTTAGAATACCAACGTGTTTCTGTTTTAAACCCTTTTTGTTTTCGATGACGTAAGTTTAAATTTGCCCATATACATGGGTCTTTGCGAGAGGAAAAATATGCTGGTTTTAAACTGTGAATATAAAAAACTAAAAGGGATAAATTATATCCCAAAAAGGTGATAACTAAAAGAATAATGCTAACGGGGAATTGAACTCCCAATTGTATGACAAAGTGGAATGTCTTTAAGGGAGGTAAAAAACAAAAACAAAAAAAAAAAAAAAAAAAAAAAGAAGAAACTATTTTTAGATATAGCACATTGTGTAAAAAGCCACTTGTGAGTTGTGATAAAACCTTGGTCAATCATATTACTGACTGTGAATAATTAAAACGCAGGGCACCTATTGATTCACACGTTTCTCATGCATGACCACTTTTCATATTCCAATTTAAAAAGAAAAAAAACAAAAACAAACAAACAAATTTTTTTTAAAGAAAAGAAAGAAAAAAGTATTTTAAATAACAAACATGGTGACGGACGGTCGCTCGAAATACGGCTGGTATAATATTTTCCTGAGCGATCGGCGATTGAGGACGTGTCAGAATAAAACTAGACATTTTTTTTCCGGATTTTCACTGCTTTGACTTCAGATTCTTGATCAGCATCAAGTTTACAATAGGTTTTTGATACCAAAAGCTGTGGTCTTCTGCAAATATTGTAGAAATTAGAAATAAATAAATGTTTATTTAATGTATTTTTGTAAAATTTTGAGTCAGGGAGTGATGTCACTATCGACATGAATAGCCGTCGACTCGGCACAGTGTGATTGACAGATGCCCAAAGCCTTGAATATGTGATGATGGGTGTTTGGGCATCTATGTTATGCGTTTAGGTAAATATCACAAATTCGCCAGCTGGAATAAAAGTACGAAACTGTGTGTAACAATAATCATGATAAAAATAGCAATACCACCCACTTAATATACTACTACTACTATACTACTACTACTATACTACTACTACTACTACTAATACTACTATACTATACTACAATAATAATAATAATAATAATAATAATAATAAAATAATAATATAATAATAATAATAAACATAATAATAATAATGGCATTTATATAGGCTTTACCGGTTGTCACAGGCTTTAAGCGCTTTACAGTGATATAAAACAAAACTATTTACAGTAAGAATAGGGCGGCTTTTATGGTCTAGTGGTATGACATCGCTTTCGGTTCGGAAGGTCCTGGGTTCGAGCCCGCTCGGCGCATAGTTGAGTCTTTGGAAAAGGCTCTTTACTCACATCATCACGTACTCATGTGTAAAATTTGAGTTTTTTATTAGGCAATACATAAATTTCTAAACCCCTTAAAGGGGGGTCCTTGGCAACGAAACCCTAACTTAGACGGGACATGACGCCGTTAGGCGATATTACAATTATTTTTCGGCAGAACACGCTTTTTACGGCAGGT
>NW_027629090.1:0-2503 GCF_034508935.2 Berghia stephanieae | reverse complement strand
CGCGCGCGCGCGCGGCGCCGCCGCGCGCCGCGCGACGCGCGCGCGACGCGCGCGCGCGCCGCGCACGGCGCCGCGCGCGCGCGCCCGACGGCCGGCGCGACCGCCGCGCGCGCGCGCGCGCGCGCGACGCGCGCGCGCGCGACGCCGCGCGCCGCGGCCGCCGCGCGCGGGCGCGCCGACGCCGTCGCGCGCGGGGCCGCGGCGGCGCGCGCCGCGCGCGCGCCGCGCGCGCGCGCTCCGCGCGCGCGCGCGCCGGCGCGCGGCGCGCGCGCGCGCCGGCGCGGCGCGCCGCGGCCCGGCGCGCCGCCGGGCGCGCGCGCCGCGCGCCCGCGCGACCGCGCGCGCGCGCCGCGCGACGCGGCGCGCCCGACGCGCGCGGCGCGCGCCGCGCGCCGCGCGCGCGGCGGCCGCGCCGCCGCGCGCGCGCGCGCGGCGCACGCGCGCGCGGCGCCGACGCGCGCGGCGCGCGCCGCGCGCCGCGCGGCGCCGAGCGCGCCGCGCGCGCGGCGCCGGCGCGCGCCGCGCGCGGACGCGCCCGCGGGCGCGCGCGCCGCGGCGCGCCGACGCGCGCGCGCGCGCCGCGCGCCGCGCCGCGCGCCGCGCGCGCGCCGCGCGGGCGAGCGCGCGCCGCGCGCCGGCGCGCGCCGCGCGGAGCGCGCGCGCGGCGCGCGCCGCGCGCGACCGCCCGGCGCGCCGGCGCGCGCGCGAGCGCGCGGGCGGCCGCGCGCCGCGCGCGCCGCGGCGCGCGCGCCGCGCGCGCGCGCACGCGCGCGCGCGCGCGCCGCGCGCGCGCGCGCGCGCCGCGCGCGCGCGCGGCGCGCGCGCGACGCGCGCGCGGCGCGCCGCGACCGCCGCGCGCGCCGCGCGCGCGCGCGCGCCGCGACGGCGCGCGGCCGCCGCGGCGCGCGCGGCGCCGCGCGCGGCGCCGCGCGGCCGCGCGCGCCGCCGCGGCCGCGCGCGCGGCGCCCGCGCGCGCGCGCGCGCGCCGCGCCGCGCGCGCCGACGCGCGCGCGCCGCCGCGCGCGCGCGGCGCGCGCGCCGACGCGCGCGCCGCGCGGCCGCGCGCGCCGCGCGCCCGCGCGCGCGCGGGCGCGCGCCGCCGGCGCCGCCGCGCGACCGGCGCGCGGCGGCCGCCGCGCGCGCGGCGCCGCGCGCGCGGCGCGCGGCGAGCGCGCCGGCCCGACGGCGCCCGCGCGCGCGCCGGCGCGCGCGCGCGCGGCCGGCGCGCGCGCGCGCGGGCCGCCGCGCGCCGGGGGGACGCGGCGCGCCGCGCGCGCGCCGGCCGCGCGCCGCGGCGCGGGCCGCGCGCGGCGCGGCGCGCCGCCGCGCCGCCGCGCCGACGCGGCCGACGCGGCCGGCGGGCGGACGCCGGCCGGGCGCCGCGCGCGGGCGCGCGGGGACCGCGCGCCGCGGCGCGACGCCGCGCGCCGCGCGGACGCGCGGCGCGCGCCCGGGCGGCGGGGCGCCGCGCGGCGGACGCGCGCGCGCCGCCGGCGCGCGCGCGCGGCGGACCGCGCCGCGGCCGCGCCCGGCCGCGCCGCCCCGCGCCCGCGCGGACGCCCGCGCGACCGGCGCGCGGCGCGGACGCCGGCGGACGGCGCGGCGGCCGCGCCGCGGGCGCGCGCGCGCGGCGCGCGGCGCCCGCGGCGCGGCGCGCGCGCGCGCCCGCGCCGCGGCGCGGACGCGCCGCGCGCCCCGCGCGCCGCGCGCCGCGCCGCAGCCCGCGCCGCGGCGGCCCGCGCGCGCCCCGGCGGCCGGCGCGGGGGCCCGGGCGCGACGCGCGCCGGCCGGCCGCGCGGGCGCGCCGCGCCCGGGGGGCGCCGCGGGCGCCGCGCCGCGCCGGCGCGCGCCGCGCGCGCGCGCCGCCGGGGCCCGCCGCGCGCGCGGCGGCCCCGGCGCGCCCGGCGGCCGCGCACAGGCCGCGGCGCGCGGCCCGCGCGCGGCGCCCGCGCCCCGCCCGCGGCGCCCCGGGCGCGGCCGGGCGCGCCGGACGCGCGCCGCGCGCGCGCGACCGACGCGCGCGCGCGCGCCGGCGCGAGCGCGCGCGCGCCGCGGCGCGCCGCGCGGCCGCGGCGCCCGGCCGCGCGCCGCGGCCGGCGGGCCGCCGCGCCCGGCCGCGCGGCGGCCGCGGCGCGCCGCGCGCGCCGGCGCGCGCGGAGCGGCCGCCGCGCGCGCGGCGCGGGCCCGCCGACGCGCGCCGGCGCGCGCGCGCCCGCGCGCGGCGCGGACGGCGCGCCCGCGCCGCGCCCGCGAGACGCGCCGCGGCCGGCGCGGGCCGGGCCGCGCGCGCGGCGCCGGAGCCGTGCCGGCCGCCGACCGCCGCCGCGCGCGGGACCGGCGGCGCGCGCCCCGGGCCGCCGCGCGCCCGGCGCGGCGCCGGCGCGGCCGGCGCCGCGCGGCGGCGCGGCCGGCGCGCCCGGCGGCCCCGGCGGGGCCGGCGGAGCCGCCCGCGCGCCCGGCGGGCCGCGGGCGCGCCGCCGACGGCGCGCGGCGCGCCGCGGCG
>NW_027629089.1:7500-17262 GCF_034508935.2 Berghia stephanieae | reverse complement strand
TTTCTGTCCTATTTTCTTTCTTTTTACTGGCGCTGATATGACCTAAATGTGTAGCAAACGCCGTAAACGCTTTTAAAAAACCTGCCATGCTATAATGGCAATCCTATGTCCAGAAAAGATTTGAATGTATGATTTATTAATGATTCTCGCATCATGTCGATGATATGGTGATGGAATCACTTGTTTGTTGGAAGATGAATTGTAATCCATAAGGATTGTTCATTGAAATATTGTTCAGATTCACTATATACATTGATACATAACTTGAAATGGTATGAAAATGACATTCTTTATAAACATTTTTTTTTTTTAATTTTTGCATTCAGTTAATATGTTGAGTAACTCCTATGAAATAAATTTACTAAAAAATTATTTCACTTTGTATTATATGATTTATTTCATTCAAAAAGAATCTCGTTGAAATACAACAAACTGGGTGGGGTTCCTGACCTCCCATCATAGTGGGCAGGGAGGTATTTGCTGTCTGCGTGGGGTTCCTGACCTCTCATAGTGGGCAGGGAGCTACATACTGTGTCTTCTATCCCCCTGTCTCTGTTTTCCAATTGCTTTCTGTCCTTGTCTTGTCTTGGAATTAGATTACTTAGTTTTGTTCTCACCCTGGCTAGAGTCCTTGGCTGGGAGGGAAACAGTCTAATGTATAGTTTGAGTTTTGAGAGATGATATTTTTTTTCCTTGTAAATTATCTCTCTGTTGTTTCTGGGTGGGGTTCCTGACCTGACCTCCATAGTGGGCAGGGGGGTGGGGCGCTTACTGTGTCTTCTATCCCCTTATATCTGTTTTCCAACATGCTTTCTGTCTTTGTCTTGGGATGAGATTACTTGGTTTTGTCCTGGCCGTGGCAGGATACCCTGGCTGAGAGGGAAACAGTCAAATGTATAGTAAAGAGATTTGGGAGATGATATTTTTTTCCTTGTAAATCATCTCTCTGTTATGTATTATTATATTTGTTATTTTGAATTTATAATGTAAGCATTTGAGTGTATTCCTCTTTGTTGGATTTTGTGCTTGTGTCCGGATGAGACTTATAGGTGGTCTCAAACTAAATACTTAGATAGTGTGCTCTTGGAATCTACATCTGATCCCTATTTGTTTCCAGTTCCCCTATGTCTTACTTTTTCTTGGGTGCTTTATTTGTAATTCGAGAACTTTTTACTATCCCATTTTCTCCCTTTTTACTGGCACTGATATAACCTAAATGTGTTGCAAGCGCCGTAAAACCCTTAAAAACAAAACAAAAATCTCTGTTGTTTACTGTTATTATTATTGTTTTTTTTTTTTTTTTTTTTTTGGGGGGGGGGGGGGGGGGGGGGGGGGGTTTAGCATATGATTTGTAAACATTTGAGTGTATTCCTCTTAGTGGGAGCTTGTGCTGGTGTATGGGTGAGACTTTAAGGTGATCTCAAACTGAGTACACTGGTGTGCTCTTGGAATCTATATCTGTTCCCTAATTGAGTAATTCCCCTTTGTCTTACTTTTTCCTCAAGTTCTTTTAATGGTACCACTAGAATGTTTTTACTATCCAATTCCCTTTCTTTTTACTGTCGCTGATATGACATAAATGTGTTGCAAGCGCCGTAAAATCCTTAAAAACAACAAAAAACAAATGAAACAAATGCCCATAGTATGCGAATTCATCCGCCATTTCTGGGTGGGGATCTTGACCTCCCATAGCGGGCAGGGAGGTCCATACTGTGTCTTCTATCCCTTTATATCTGTTTTCCAACATGCTTTCTGTATTTGTCTTGGAATGAGATTACTTAGTTTTTTCCTGGCCCTGGTCGGAGTCCTGGCTGGGAGGGAAACAGTCAAATGTTTTGTATTGTTTTGTGAGATGATATTTTTTTCCTTGTAAATTGTAAATCATCTCTCTGTTATGTATCATTATATTTGTTATTTTTAATGTATAATGTAGGCATTTGAGTGTATTCCTCTTTGTTGGATTTTGTGCATGTGTCCGGATGAGACTTATAGGTGATCTCAAAATAAGTACATTGGTGGTATGCTCTTGGATTCTACATCTGATCCCTATTTGTTCCCAGTTCTCCTTTGTCTTACTTTCTCTTGGCTGCTTTAATTGTAATTCTAGAACTTTTTACTATCCCATTTTCTTCCTTTTTACTGGCGCTGATATGACCTTAATGTGTGCAAGCGCCGTAAAATCCTTAAAAAACAAAAAACAAAAACAAACACCCGTCAATTGACTTGAACTGAGGAGAGTTACTTTATAATAATAATAATATATCTTTATTGTCCCCAAAAAAGTGGCAATTTGTCATTTGATTACACATATATAACAATACAATATTGACATAGACACACTCACACAAGATGCACACTAGTAACATAGTAGTTATCGTAAAAAAAAAAATAAATAAATAAATAAAATTTAAAAAAAAAAAAAAAAAATGCAAAAAAAAAACAACAAACCGGCATCATCATCATCATCATCATCATCATCATCATCATCATCATCATCATCATCTTCATCATCATCATCATCCTTCCTAATATTTTCGTTACAATCTTTTACTTTCACCATTTTCCCCTATAACACCATTCACCATCTTCATCATATATATATATATATATATATATATATATATAATATGTGTATATATATATATATATATATATATATATATTATATATATATTTATATATTATATATATTATATATATATATATATATATATATATATGAACACTCCAGCACGGTTTCCTCGAACACTGTTTACTTGAACACACGGTTTCCTCGGTCTCATTCGAATGTCCAGAATGTGTCCCTGAATATTCTTTGTTATTGTTCCAATTCTTCCTGGAACTAAGTTGTTTTTTTTTCTATACCTCGAACTAATTTCACCTAACCGATGTAAGAAAAATTAATTAATTCATTAATTTACTTAAATATTTTTTATGTGCCCGTTGATTTCGACGAATGATGACTTACTGTGACAATGACAGTTATTTATGTCTGTATCTGTATACACTGCATGTGTGTGTATGCAATAATGTATATGCAGTATAGATAGTTCGAAGATGACGTCACTCAGGTCTTTGTTATTGTTTTTTTTTTGCCATCCGCGTTTATGAGTAATGCTTACTGAACTGTATTAACCTGACTATAAACGTTCATGGAAACACAGTTTTGTGTGTTGGTCCGTTATACCTCCGGATGGCAATGTTATGAGCGTCTTAGCCAAGCGCATACTATCTATATCATACATAAGCAGACACTCACAGCCACTCACATACTCCGTCGCCGTTTCGCATACACTTCGCCATTAGTTCCAATTCCAATGTCACGCGCCATGATTATTGTTGGCCACCATTGTAAATAAATGTTGTGATACAGTAATCCCCCCCCCCCCCCCCCACCTCCCCCATAACACACACACACACACACACACACACACACACACTCACACACACACAAACACCAACCCATTGTAACATATCAACAGAGTAAAAAATAATAAAGTTCTCTTTATTCATCCTCAAGCAGAAATTTATCTTAGGGTCTATTCTAAGGGAAGACTGGAATCACCCAGAGGTCAGCCGCAGCACAGCGCCACAAATTGTGTTACGGAGAGGTGGCTTGCTAAAGACCATATAACGTGGTGGATATTGGAGCTATGTATCTTTCGGGTACGAAGCAAAGACCATTCCCCTGAGGCACATTGCCCCTTACCCTTTCCCCCTATTCTCCATAAAATGCAATGGCAATGTACGGTTTTCTCGAACTACTGTTTCCTCGTTCCTCGAACGCTTTTGCTTGTCCGATGAGTTCGAGGATATAATATATATATATATATATATATATATATATATATATATATATATATATATATATATATATATATGTATCACACGCTCTTGCTCTTTCTCGGTCTCTCTACTCCCCTTCACCCCCCCCCCCCCCATAAAAAAATAAACAAACAAACAAACAAAAAATGTTTAACTACGACGAGGACGACGACGATGGTGTGATAATGATGATGATAATGATGTCGCTGCTGCTGCTGCTGCTGCTGCTGCTGATGATGATGATGATGATGATGATATTATTCTTCTTCTTCTTCTTCTTCTTCTTCTTCTTCTTCTTCTTATTATTATTATTATTATTATTATTATTATTATTATTATTATTATTATTATTATTATTATTATTATTATTATTATTATTATTATTATTATTATTATCATTATGTGATGATGATTATGATGATGATAATGATAATGACGACGATGATTATTATAATTATTGTTATTATTATTATGTGATGATGATGATGATGATGATGATGATGATGATGATGATGATGGTGATGACGATGATGTTATTGGGTTATTGTTAGAAAAAACAGTTGTTTTAATTGGAAAACTGAAAAGTGTTCATGCATGAGACTGTGTGTTTAATCAATAGGAGTCCTGCGTTTTGATTACTTCACAACCAGTCATAGTATTAGTATATTAAGGGGTTATCACATCTCACACGTAGCTTTTTAAACAATGTGTCATATCTAAAAATAATTTTTCCGTGTTAATTACCGTACCTTAAAGCCATATCCTCATTGTTATACAATTACCGTTAGCATTAGGTTCAGTTAGTTGATCACCTCTTTGGATGAGTAATGTTATCCGATTTTAGTTTGTAATATACAGTTAAGTCACCTCTATAAATAAAACACAACGCTATTTTATGTCATCGTCGCTAAAGATACACATGCTATTACTACTCTGATAATGTAATATTTACGTCATATGGAGAACTTAATCGGGTTTAAAATTGAAAGCACGTTGGTTATTCTTAAACTTGTGTAGAAAATTGCCCTGTCACTGTCATGTCTTTACTTTTTGATGTCTTTTTTTTTTTTTTTTTTTGTGACCTCGAAATCGTTGATCACGCCAGCACGAAGGTATTGAGGTTGAAGATCGTTAATGTGGTCAATAACCATTTTGTCTCTACGCTTGTCGTATTTTTAACATATAAATGACACGGCTTCAGCCTGATAATGTAACCGCGTCTTTAGAGAATTAAGGCCATCTGTATCCACCGCCCATGAGTTGTTTACATTTTCATTAAAACAAATCACATCTACACACCCCGCGAAATTTTACCTTCAGTTTGCGGCGATTCTCGGCTTGGTGAAGTTGGGAAACCGTAATCTCATTTTCTTACTAACTTATAGGCCTATAATATTTTGTATTTTTACTAATCAACACCCCTTTTTGACGGTGCCGTCGCGTTTTTATATGTATTGTATTATTCCCATGACTAATCACCAGTTTCTAGATCATTTCAGAGTTCACAGAAGTTGGAAGACGACGGAGGACAGGACCGGATTCTTTTTGTAAGATTTCATCTAGAATGTTAAGTTTTCAGGGTTGTTTTTTTTTTTTCAGTTTCGTTCGTCATTTTCTTGGACTCCAACATTATCCCACCACCAGTGTCTAATCACTATTAATTGTTTGAGTTTCAGATGGACCATCCAGGAAGACAACGAAATTTCAAGGGAGTCGACATCATCTACAGGTAAGAAATTTAATCTTTTTATCGTGATTTAAAAAAAAATCATGTTTGAATTTTACAAACTGAAATAGTAGATACCGATATGCCACCTTAGATTGCCTTCAGCATTAATCAACATGAGGTATTTATGAAAGTGAACAGATTCATGGAGATAATTCATATTCGAGAGATTAATTTTGAGGTAAAAAAAAAAAAACAAACAAAAAAAAAAAACAAAAAACAAAACCCATCTAAGTTATTAATTATATTAAGTTGTGAGACTGCATTTCTTTCAAAACATAATTTCTTCGATAATCTAATTATATATAAATTCAAAATATTAACAAGAATTACGTTTTTCAAAAATTCACTACAGGACGGAATCAAGAGACCGGATTGGATCGTGTATTCTTCAAAGGATTGGATTCGTAACGGAGACTTCATCACGAGGTAGGAATTATATTTCTCTCTCCCTCCCTCCCTATCTCTCTCTCAATCTCTCTCTCTCTCTCTCTCTCTCTCTCTCTCTCTTTCTCTCTCTCTCTCTCTCCCCTATCTCTCCCTCTCCCCTCTCCACTCCTCTTCTCTTCTCTCTTCTCTCTCTCTCTCTCTCTCTCTCTCTCTCTCTCTCTCCCTCCCTCTTTCCATCTCTCTCTCTCTCTCTCTCTCTCTCTCTCTCTCTCTCTCTCTCTCTCTCTCTTTCTCTTTCTCTTGGCTCAGTTCACCGGGGAAAGAGTTGTAGGGAAGGACATGATATTTTGATAATTATTGCTTAATTAATTTGACAATGATAAAGATTTATATAGTACGAGTACGACAACTTTTTAACAGCTATAGACTGTAAACTCCTACTGAAAAAAAATTGATGATAAATGATAAAAGAAACCACAAGGCACCAAGTGATCAACAAAGATATGAAACTATTCGAAACTTATGGCACATATCAATGTAATATTATAATTTGCTGGCAGATGATCATATAGTAGCTTTATCTATAATATTTTTGAGGACTTTCCTTTAAATATATGGTAATATTATTCGTTTGCGTTGTGTCGTAGATGTTAAATACAGTCGAGATACCTAGGCCTAGTGCTCTAGACTCTAGATAGGCACTTGCAAAAATTTTTCAAAATAGTGATATCGGTATTAATTTAGCGTAGAAAAATAAAGGGGAGTGAAACATTTACTAAAGTGAAAAAATTATCGCTCTATCTCAACTAGTTAAAAAGTTATGACCTTTTATGTGGTGAAAAATCTCTATAGAAGCTGAAGCTTATTATGGCTTATAGGAAAATATGTGACCAAAACACAGCAACCCAATGGATAATCAAGTATAATTCAGAAACGGCTTCAGATACAACTTTGAAATTTTTACATGTGGTAATTCAACATCTCTGTAATACATTGCAAATAGAAAAATAATTATTTATTGAGAGGGAAAGGTATAGTTTAGAGCTGAAACAGCTGAAATCAAGGAAAAATAGATCACGACATGTAAATGAATGACCTATTGGAATTTTGGAAAAGTCGACAATCGTTTCTATGTTATATGTTTGTGTTGAGAATATTGGCTATTAAGCTTAACTGCTGGTCAAAATACTTCGCGATGGTGGTGGGGGAACGAATCGGCGGTCCCAGAAGTGGGTGAGAGAGGGATCTAGAAATGACTTGGGTTTGAAACGAATATTTTATGTGTTCGTGGATAGCTCACACGGTAGAGCCACGCTCTCACCTGCCAGGCGGAGTTGTCGTACCAATAAGGTCGCAGGTTCAAACCCCACCACCGCCGCGAAAAATTTTTTATTCTCTATTGTCTTCTGGCACTTTTCTACTCACTTCATATCTTGTTGTTAGCAATTATAATTACTAATTTTAAGTTTAATACAAGCTGTTTGCAGGGCTTCTGACTGACAAGTTTCTAAAGATAACACTTACAACAATTAAAAAAAAAAAATAATTCCCTTTATTCATTCAATAGGCGAAATTTGTCTTTAGAGTCTATTCCAAGGGAATACTGGAATAACCCAGACGTCAGCCGCAGTGCTGCACTTCAAACTGAGCTTGGGCGAGGTGACTTGCTCAAGGCCACACAGCGCAGCTGGTATTCGAACTCGGGACCTTTGGGGTACAAAACAAAAACTGTACCACTGAGCCACACTTCCCCACCCAACTGAAACTGAAACAGTGATGAAGATCAATGTATCCTGCCAAAAACATGGTTTTAAACAGTTCACAAGTGATAAAATTAATAAAACTGGCCCACCATTTAAAGAAACTGTGTCTCTATCCTTACTGTAAAATATTTTCTCGTCATTTAGCTAACAACTACAAAGTAAAATTGCTTATAGTTATAGTAGAATTCTTTTTTACTAATGTTATATATTGAAATAATCAGGAGTTTGGTTTGATGAGTATAAACTCTCATAAGTGTCATAAGATCTGTCTGTGCTGCACGATTAATAGCCTTGTGCTATGTCTTCATTTAGAAGTTAGCTTTTGAGGCTCAACAGGGGAACAGAACTTGTCACATTGTTTTAGTAGTTAACCAGTTGAGCTATCGGGATGAATGTAAAGATGATCTGAACGTTAGTCGTGAGACTGCATTTCTTTCAAAACATAACTTCTTCGATCACAACATAAACAAGAATAACGTTTTTTATTATTTTCTCAAGGATGGACAGGATTGGATTGTGTATTCTTCATAGGACTGGAGCCTTCTCTTTGAGGTAGGAATTTCTGTTGGTCTTCTTTCTCTCTCTCCCTCTCTCTACCTCCCTCACCTTCTTCCCTCTCTCTCTCTCTCTCTCTCTCTCTCTCTCTCTCTCTCTCTCTCTCTCTCTCTCTCTCTCTCTCTCCCTCTCTCTATCAGTGTGTTCCTCTTAGTGGGGACCTGTGCTTGTGTCAGGATGAGACATTTAGGTGATCTCAAACTAAGTACATTGATAGTGGCTCTACATCTACATCTGTTCCCTATTTGATCTCCTCTGTCTCCCTTTTTCTTGGGTACTTTGATTGTAATTCTAGAAATTTTTACTATCCCACTTCCTTCCTTTTTACTGGCGCTGATATTACCTAAATGTGTGGAAAGCGCCGTAAAACCCTTAAAAACGAACATACTACCACTACTACAAGCACCACCACCATTACTACTGCTACTACTGCTACTACTGCTACTGCTACTACTGCTACTGGTTGTATTTATTTGAAATCAGCATGTAGTTTACCTTCCTTTTTTCTTCAAATAATGAACATCTCAGTCGCCCAATCATTAATTGGTAAGATAGAGTAGTTTAGAAGTAACATATATTGCCAGTTGGACTGTGCGTTTATTTGCTCCTTGCCAAGGAAGAAATATATAATTTCTGTAAGGAAATGGGCCAAAAGTATTTTTATTAAGTATTTTTACTTGTTTAAATATATAATACAATGTTGAATTAAGCAAAGTCATACATGGAATTTAAACAAAATGAAATTCATTGTAATTGGATATGGCGTTTTATTTGGCATCTTTTAAAGAAATTACCAACATGTTCTACATGTTTAACCATTAAATGTTTATTGCTCGCATAAATTATAAGATGCTACCACTTTCTAACAGATTTTTAAATCGTGATATTTAATGACATTGTATATAGTTTTGATGAGGGTTTATAATGTATTTATGACATACATATGTAATCTCATTATATATAGAAAATCCACATATACTTGTGGGGCTGTATTTTATATTTTTTTTTTTTACAATTGATCCAATTTTATTTCCATACTGTCTGGTGACCTGCCACTCAAAACTTTCATAATTCTCAATTATATCGGCTCAGACCACTCAGAGATAATGTTTAATTTTTGAATCAAATTCTTGGCTTGTCAAATTTGATATTATCACACGGTTTAGTGTGACTAATTCTAAAGTTAAGATATTTTTATGGCTGAAGTGGTGAGAGTGAAAACGCGTGTTGTAAAAATAATTAATGCAGTTGTGAAATGATAAACACTTCTGCTAAAAGGAATACAGTTTTGTCCTTTCAAACGTTTTGAAATTTTATAGACCCAATGAATATTCATATGGCCTTGCCCGAGAGAAAGCGTCCCTGCACATGCGCAATCACTTAAAAAGTGAACCTTGCAAAGCAATCATCGTGTTTTTAATTCTCTTGGATTTAAAATTAATTACCTACTTATATTGATGCAATAGTTATTGAAAATTAATTAAGACAATGGCGTCGGACGCC
>NW_027629089.1:0-2500 GCF_034508935.2 Berghia stephanieae | reverse complement strand
ATAATCTATTTATCGTGTTTCATAGGGGTGCAATTCTATATTCATTACACACTTAATAGCAGTATTTTCGTAGTAGTATATATTACTACTATACATTGCCATTGGATTTATTAATTGCCAAGACAGAAATATATAAGCCATGCAAATTAGCGACCAAAAACATTAACATTTTGAATATTTCAAATATTGCTTTAGTCATATATTGTATTTTTGAAAATTAAAATTATATGCAGTTAGATGTGGCATTATGTTAGGCATATTTTTAAGAAATCAACACTATCAATTTTTTGAACATTTCTTTTTCTGTCTTTTGTTATATTTTGTGGCACCATCTAAATGGTTATTACACATAGAACTTATAGAATAACTGCCTCACTCTTACATAAAATTTTAATTCGTGATATGTAACTTGTAATCACGTTGTATGAGCCATGATAAGTGTTTATAATTGTGTTTATGACTAATATGTTATCTCATTTGCACACTATTGTATAAAGAAAATCCACAAAATACTTGTGATGCTGTATTTTATACTGATTTTACAAATGAACCAGATTTATTTTATGTCAATACTATCAGGTGACCTGCCACTCAAAACCCTCATAATTCGAAATTGTATCAGCACAGAGAAAAAGTTAAATTTTTGAGCCATATTAATGGTTTGTTTAATTTGATATTATCGCACGCTTTAGTTTGACTAAATTAGATATTATCATGGCTGAAGCGATGAGAGTGAAAACGCGTGTTGTATAATAATATATGCAGTTGTTAGATAAAAAGACTTCTGCTAAAAGGAAAATGAATGTTTTGACAGATGTATGATTTGATTAATTTGACATCACATGATTTCATGTGAATGAAACTAAAGTTAAATATTGTGTAATAAGAATGGAAATGCATGTCGTAAAATAATAAATGCATTGGTGAAGTAATGAACACTTTTGCTAAAGTAAAAGTGATTTTAAAATTTGAAGAAACTTTTTTGGCAACTTTTTGAAAGGAAACATTAGATCATAAGCCTATGAAAATATTGATTTGGAGCATTTTTGCTTTTTCTCCTTCCGTACACTCTTTTCCATACCAGCCATGTCAACCCTAAAACTGTTTTGAGGAAAAGGATCACCATTATTGTATCATCCATGCATCTCATTTTGTAACTAAAATGATAATAACCCATGTTATATTTTTCCACTCAGATTTACTCCAGTAGTTGCTGGCTGCCCAATTTCAATTATGAATATCAGTTAGGGACACATTTTTAAAAAACAATTTAGTCATTTTCTTTCGAGTTCAGTGAATCAGTGAAGAATTTATGAAAATAACAAAGTGTCTTCAATTTTCAAGTTTTTGATATAGTGACCAAGCAGTAATTAGTAGAATAAACTAATATTTTAGTATATTTAGAATTTATTCTTCAAACAATGAACATCCTTTATAAAAGTCAAACAACAAACACACTTAAGGAATATAAAGTAATTTAAGAATGTTGTGGAAGCATAGAGTGATAAGAGCCATTCTGCCTCCCCAACATCTTCTTTCAGCTTATCCTGCATTTTCCGGGGTTGCCATAATGAATGCCACATTTTCACGCACCTCGGTTCATAGCATCATCTTTCTCCATGTCCAGTTATTTCATATCATCCTTTAACCTTTCCATCTAGTCTTTGGGCGTCCCTTTTTTCTCTTTCCCGCTAATTGTGTATCCAATACTTTCTCTCCCACATACTCCCTTTCTCGTCTCTTAGCATGTCCGAATCATTTCAACCTTCGAATTCGTTCATTTCTCACTCTATCTTTTCTTGTCCAGCCAAGTGACCATCTCAACATCCTCATTTTGCCACGTTAATTTCTTTATCTTGTTTCTTTGTCATATCTGCTGTCTCTAATCCATATATATTGCTGGTCTTACAACAAATGTATATATTTTCCCCTCAGCTTTGCAGAAATTCGTTTGTCACACAGAACTCCAGCTACCTTTCTCCATTTTTCCAGCCTGCCTGGATCCTTTTCCATCTCATTGTCCCAACATCCTTGTACAACAACAACATCTAACATGTTGAAATTAAATCTAAACTACTAAAATTGCAAGCGCCGTGAAACCCTTAAAAACAAACAAACCATAACTACCAAAAATTGATACTAATTATGAGGGTCATTAGGTAGCATGGCCTGGGATTAGAAAAAATAAAAAATTATTAGGGTCTACAATTTCATAGGATTTCATTGGAGTTTAGTTTTGAATTTATATTATCTTTATAGTAGCTGTGCAAAATCATCCCTTTGATTTGAGAACAAAAATTATATCAGTGATAGAGTATTAACAGAATAAGTAAGAATTAAAGGACTAGAGCATTTATATCACGCAATATTCACTTAACACACGTTGAACAAGACATGATGCCTGATAGTACTGTTAGGCGAAATTTCAAAATAAAATTTCTGTCAGAGACAAAAACTGTTAAAAGGCAGTTACTCATTTTATATCCCAGTACGGTAAGAG
>NW_027629088.1:0-2511 GCF_034508935.2 Berghia stephanieae | reverse complement strand
ACACTTTTTGAAATTTTTCCCCCTTAAAAGGGGGAAACCCCAACCGCACCCAAATAGGCGGAGATGTTTTGGCGTCACGCCTATCTCTTATCCGGTTCTTTCAAAACTCCATGGAAGTGTGTGACCAGTCTTCCAGACAACTATCAATAAGGAATGGGTTAAATATTTTTCACCCCGTGTCAAAACGGTTTTTTTTCGTGAAGAACCAGATTTTAAAAAGCCCAAATTAAGGGAAAATTTGGGGCCCCAAAAAAAATATGAATTATTGGTATTGGTACCCCGAAATTTTAAATTTTCTTCTTCTCAATAAAACATAAAAACCCAACAACCAGTCTGATATTTCTGGCTATAAATTAAAATTTTTCATCATCAAAAAAATTTTTCCCGACTTTGAAACCGTTTTGAGACGGGGGGTCACAGTTATTTTTAATCAATGGTGGCATAAATTTTTTTATAACGGGACACTGTGTTCACCCTTTTCAATAAAACATAATATGTGGCCCATTGTTTTTAAAAGGGTATTAAATTCAGGATGGATCAAACCCAAACGTTTGCATAGATGCAAGTCTACTTCCCGAACGCAATTATGGGCCTAGGTTAATGCTAATAAAAATAATAAAAATAATAATAATAATAATAAAATAAAAATAATAATAATAATAATAATTTTTATACTTAAGGGAAATTCCCTTTTACAAGGGTTTTCGTAATGTACAATATTTTGATAAATTTTATTAAAAATTTATTTTTTTAGTTTTCCCCATCCCAACAATGACCCCCCTTTTTCCTTCTCTCTCATCGCTCTTTTTCCCCCCCCCCCCCTCTCCTCTCTCTCTCTCTTCTCTCCCTCTCCTCTCTTTTTTCTCTTTTTCCTTCTCACACACACCCCAAAGCCTTTTCTCTCTATCTCCCCCCCTCTCCTCACAAAACACACACACACATGCAAACCCCCTCTCCCCTCTATCATCCCCTCTTTCCCCCCTCTCTGTCCCCCCACACAACACACACCCCACCTCTCTCTCTCTCTCTCTCCCCCTCCCCTCTCTCTCTCTCTCTGGGCCCGGGCTCCCTACTATCTATTTCTCCCCCCTTTATCCCCCTTTTTTCGGTTTTTTGCTGTTCCCTTTATATATATATATATATATATTAAAATATATATTATATATAAAATATTATATATATATAAAATATATATTATTTAATATATAAAATTTATATATATAAATATATATATATATATATATATATATATAAAATTTTATATATGTGTGTGTAAAAAAATATAAAAATTTTATCTTTGGGTTTTAAACTTTTTGATCATGCCCATTTTACGTCACTCAGGGCTTTTTTATTGCTTTTTTTTTCTATCACGTTTATGAGTAATTCTCACAAAACCCGTATTAACCTGACTATAAACGTTCAAAATTCCACACATTTTTTTTTGGGTTGGGCCGTTATACTTCTGGATGACAAAGTTTTGAGGGGTTTTTCGCCAAGCAATTCTATGCTAAACAGGCCTGTTTAAACCCAAAAGGGAAAAAACGATTCAATAGTTTTGTAGTAGTAGTAGTAGTGATAGTATAGTAGTATAGTAGTAGTAGTAGTAGTATTTTAAGTAGTCGTAGTAGTAGTTGTAGTAGTAGTGTGTTTGTTTAGTAGTAGGGGTTGAAATAGTATTTGTATAGTAGAAAGTAGTAGTAAAGTAGTAAAGTAGTATGTAGTAGTAGTAGTAGAATAGTAGTAGTAGTTGTTTTTGTTGTTTTTGGTTGTTGTTTTGTGTAGTAGTAGTAGTGTAGAGTAGTAGTATAGTAGTAGTATAGTAGTAGTATTTGTAGAAGTCTTAAATAGTAGTAGTAGTAGTATTTTGGTAGAGTAGTAAAAGTAGAATATTTAGTAAGTAGTAGTAGTAGAAATTGTAGTAGTAGTAGAAATTAGTATATAGTTGGTTTGGTGGTAGTAGTATAGTAGTGGGGTGTAGTAGTAGTAGTAGTAGTGTGTAGTAGTAGAAGTAAAAAGAGAAGAAAAAGTTTAGTAGTGTAGTTGTGTTAGTAGTAGTATTTAAGTTTAGTAGTAGTGGTGGTGGTGTAAGTAGTAGTAGTAGTAAAAGGGGAATAGTAGTAGTGGTGTAGTAGTAGTGATATATAGGTGTGTGTAGTAGTGTAGTATTTGTAGTAGTATTTAAACGTAGTAGTAGTTAAAAATATAGTAGTATTAGTGTAGTATTTTGGTAGTGGTAGTAGTAGTTGTAGTGTAGTTGTGTTGTTTTTTGTGTTTTGAGTAGTAGTAGTTTTAGTAAGTATTTGTTGTGTTGTTGTTGTTGTTGTTGTTTAGTAGATAGTAGTAGTGTAGTAGTAGTAGTGTAGTATAGTAGTAGAAAGTATGAAAATGTAGTAGTGTAGTAGTAGTAGTAGTAGTGTGTATAGTATTTGTGGTAGTGTAGGTGTAATAGTAGAGTAGTAGTAGTAGTAGTAGTAGTAGGTGTAGTAGTATAGTGTAGAAAAGTATTGGGGT
>NW_027629087.1:0-2519 GCF_034508935.2 Berghia stephanieae | reverse complement strand
AGGAAAAGGAATGGCATTGTCCATGAGATTCCAGTGGATGAAATGATTACTTCGAACCGGTGTTTTATTTACCGTATAGACCTGTGGTTAGAGAGGACAGTACAACTACTAAAATAAGGCCTGTTTTCGATGCCTCAGCAAAGGGTTCGAACGGTATATCTCTTAATGATTGCATGGAAACTGGACCAAATCTCCTCCAAACTTGACAGAAATCATGTTTACGCTTTCGAAGGTGGAAGTATGGGCTGACGGCTGACATCTCTAAAGCCTTTCATCAGATCAAAATTGTCAAGAAGACCAAGATGTGCATAGATTTATCTGGGATGTAGGGGGACAAGAGAAGGGTAATGAGATTCGATCGTGTCATTTCGGTACACAAGTAGCCTGTTTCTCCTGAATGCCACGATTCAACGTCATTTGAGAAAGTTTGAACCGTCAAGGGTAATGAATGAATCATAGATAATTTGTATGTTGATGACTGGTTGTCTGGAGGTGACACAGAGGAAGAACTTGAGCAAATGGCAAGTTTGGCAAGTAAAATAATGAAAAAGGGGAAGTGTTCCTCTCAGTAAATGGGGAGCAAGCTCTTCATCTGTGTCACTTGCTAGAAAGAGTTGTTTTGATTTTGGAATGGTTCAGCCTAATTACCCAACCATTAAGATACTTGGCATGCACTGGGATGCCAATGAGACTATTTCTTTTTTCGAGCCGACCAAGCTTGGTAGAAAATATCCAATACACGAAACGCTTGGTTCTGAGCTTCATTGCCAGAAATATGTGACCTTTGGGATTCTTGAACCCCTTCACTGTTTTGATAAAGATCATGTTCCAAGATTTGTGGCGTATGGGATTGCAGTGGGATGATCCTCTGCCGTATGAGTTAAAGAACAAAATGTCAGCCTGGGCAAATGGGTTTAGTGACATCAGTAAGTGGAAAGTTCGCGTTGTTTCTCTGTTTACTCATGGGGAGGTTGCAGTGAATGAAATTACTTTTTTTTCTGATGCTTCAGAAAGGGCGTATGGGTGTTGTATTTACTTGGAGGTACACGAGAAGGAATGTAAGAAAATTTCTTTGGTTGTCTCTAGAGCTCGAGTTGCTCCGTTGAAGAAAATAACTTTACCTAGATTGGAATTGTTAGGAGCATTGCTTGTTGCTAGATTACTTTCCTTTGTTAAAAATGCATTGAAGTTACCTTTTGATATCGCTTACTCATATTTTTACTGATTCTAATTTTGTTTTGCATTGGATCAAGGCTGATCCACAGAGATGGAAACAATTTGTAAGAAACCGAGTCACAGAGATACAAACTCTGACAAGCCCTTCGAACTGGAGAGTCACATTTCTGGGAAAAGAACCCGGCTGATCTATTGACCGTGGTGTCTCTGCTAATGAGCTCACGAATTCTGTTGAATGGCTCCAAGGTGTTGAAAACCTAGAGAGTATGGATTCGAACACTGATAAACGGTTCCAATGAGGAAAGGATTTCCCATGAAGAAGAAGTGAATTTGGATAAGAGTGCGCTCATGTCAGCCTACTCTACTCACTTTGCAACAACAAACGCAAGAGCAGGTCATAGATTTTGAAAGGTTTAGTCAATACCCCAAAATCATCAAGGTCATGTGATGGGTCTTAAGATTCATTAACAACCTGAAATCCTCAGTTTCCTCAAAAGAACTGAACACACTACCAGTTCTAAAGTCTGATGAACTAAAAGGGGCAATTGTTCATGTACTAAAGCTTGTACAGAGAGAGAAAGTTATCACGAAGAGATAAATTTGTCTCATTGATGGGAAGGTGATACCCAAGAAATCACAACTTCACAAACTATCCCCTATCCTTGATGAAGACGGGTTATTGAGAGTGTCTGGTAGATTAGAAATGTCTGAGATTACACGTTTGATGAAAAACACCCCATTGTACCCCCTAAATGCCATTTTTCATTATTGTTGTTAGATTTCAACATGTGCTGTTTAAAGCACGCAGGAGTACCTACTTTGCTAACTTCCCTTAGAAACAATTATTGGATATCAGTTTGAGAGTGCTTGCTAAGAATGTGTGTAAAAGATGTGTGATTTGTCAAAGACACGACTCTAGACCGTGTAACCAGACTGTTGCTTCTTTGCCATCTGACAGGATCAGTAGATCGAACCCTTTTCATATAGTGGGAGTGGACCATGCAGGTCCTGTTTATTGTTGAGACATGTGTGAAAAGAAGTGGTTTTAGGGACAAAGGGGGGAAAAAAACCTCATTTGATTACCCAAATTTTCCCAAAACCCTTTCATGTTTTTTGGTTTTTAAAACTATGTTTGGCCCTTTTGGGGATGGAAACGGGGGCCCAAGGGCGGGGGGGGGGGGGTTTTTGAAAAATTTAAAACCCAAATTTCTAATTTTTTTACCCCCCTTTTTTGGGTTTCCCTTTTGCGCAGGGACTTTTTGGGGGAGTAGGGGGGCGGAAGGGTTTTGGGACGGGCAATGGGGCCATTGTTTTTTTTTTTTTTTTGAGGGGAAGGGTTTGAT
>NW_027629086.1:0-2527 GCF_034508935.2 Berghia stephanieae | reverse complement strand
GTGGGCAAAAGATTTTTTTCAAAATCCCAAAACCTGGGCGTGAAAAATCCCAAATATTCTGGAAAAAATACTAGGGGTTTTGCCCCCAAAACATTTTAAATATAAAAAGTGAAAATTTAAACACAAGATGAAAGTAAATAGTGAAAAAATTTGTCAAATCCACTTTTTTTAAAAAAAATTTATTTTAAAGCAAATGGATCAAAAAAATTTTTTTTGTTATTTTGATCTGAAAACGTCAAACTGGAAATTTCGACTTTTTTTTTAAACCAGGAAGAAAGTTTTTTAAATCATCAAATCTGTTCATACCCCCCCCCCCCCCAAATAATTTAAACCCTTCCATGTAAAGGCGTTTAAAACCAGGTGTTTCAATTTCATCCCCATCAAAAGGTTGCAAATTTTTCAAGTTTAAAAAGGGGTTTTCGAGTACTCACGACATTCCGGGCTCGGGGCCCCTTTAAAAAAAATTTTTTTCTTCAGTTTTTTTATTATCTTTTTTATGGCCGACACTCATGCATCTCCAAAATTTTTCAAAATTTTTTTTTTTTTTTTTTTTTGGGGGGGGGGTCCTGACAATCCATAAAAGGCGGTAAAGGGGCTATTCGGGAAGGTTTTGTTAAGGGCAAACCTTTCCTTGGAAAAATTTCTTAAAACAAAAAACCACACGGGGCCAGCAACCAATGTCTTCTCTTTTTTTGAAAATTTGGTTATTTTTTTAAAATTCTCCAACGCCTTTACATTTTTTTTTTGGGTGATCAATAAAATAAATGCTCTTTTTTCTAAAGAAAATGGCAAAGCACATTTGTTTTGGTTTTACTACTAAATGTATTAATTTAACGAAAAGACTATAGTTTGTTCCCAAAGATTTTTTTTTTCAGGATGTAAAACCAATAAAATTTTTCCCAAATTTTTGGGTTGAAAATTTACTTTTTTAAAAAATTGCTATGTCTTTAAACAAATAAATTTTATGACAAAAATTTGCCTTTTCCAAAAAATTTGCAAATTGAAAGGGTTCTCTTTTTTTTTTAAATTTTTTCCCACCCAAGCAAAAAAAACCCCTTTGTGGAACTAAAAAAAAAGGGGTGGCAAAACAAGTATGTTACTTTTTTTATTGGGGCGAAAGAGATTTTTTTTCCCAAGGGGTTTGGGGAAAGAAAATTTGCTTTTTTTTTTTTTCAGACTAGGAAAATTTAACTTTTTTATTGTCTAAAAAAAAAATTGTTTTTGGGCATTCAATTATAGATACCCAAAATTTTTAATACATTTTGGTTTCCCCAAGTAGAAAAAAAAAAAAAAAATTTTGGGAAATAGCGTGCCATTCATATTTGAAAAATCTTTTAATATACAAAATCACCTGTATAAATTTATTGTAAAAACAGTAAAAAAATTAGGTTTTTGTTTTTTAATGATGAATTCAAAAAGGTTGAATATTTTGACCCAAAATTTTTTTTTTGGGGGAAAAAAATTTTTTTTTTTAAAAAGCTTTTTTTTTTTAAAATCAAAGGGGTAGGGTTGGGAACCGATTTAAAATTTTTTTTTTGGATTTTAGATCAATTTTTAAAAAAATTTTGTTTTTTTTTGTCCTTTTTACGGTCATTTTTTTGAAAGTTTGTTGGATCATTTCTTTTAGTTGCTGCAAAATCACCTTTTTTTGTCAAATTATAAAAAATTTTCCCCTTTTCTAAAATTGTCTGTTTTAGGCATTTGTCGGGTTTTCAGAAACCCTTTTCCCAAACTTTTCCTTTAAATTTTTTTCAAATTTATTCAGAATTTTTCTATGATGTGTTTTACATCATGTGTAATGTTTGGGGGTTTTTTTAAAATTTTAAAGCAATTTTTAAATTTTAAAACATTTTTCCGTCGACCCGCGCAAAATTTTTCAGTTGAAACCCCAAAAAAAAATTTCTAAAAAAATTTTTAAAAAATTTCATGATATAGCTATTTAGGAAAAAAAACATTGGTTTAAATTTGAAAAAAATTTTAAATGCAATTTTTTGGGTTGAATTTTTTTTAAAATTTTTATTTTTTTAAATTTAATTTTTTAAAGTTTTTTTGCCCCTTTAAAAAAGTTTTTTTTTTTTTTTAATTCATTTTTTTTGGTTTTTAAACATAAAATTTTACTTTAATTTTTATTTCATAATTAAATTAAAAATTTTAGAATTTAAAAAGTTATTTGAACTAAAAAATTTTTTTGGGTAAAAACAAAATTTAAATTTTTTTTTCGCAATTTTTTTTTTTTAAGGTAGGGGTTACAAATTTCTTTATAATTTTTTTCCAAATTTGATAAATTTAAAAAATATTACTTTTTTCTTTTTTTTCCATTTGGGTTTAACTTTTTGGTTTTTTTGGCCTTTGTCTGATTTTGCTTTTTTAAATTAAAAAAAAAATTTTTTGTCATTTTCTAAAATTTCATTGTCCCTTTCATTCTCTGATTTTCCCACATTTCCTCTTTTTGTTTTCCCCATCAATTGTCTTCAAATTTGGTCAAATTTTTCTTAAAAATTTTTTGCATCTGTTGGTTGGGTTTTGG
>NW_027629085.1:0-2528 GCF_034508935.2 Berghia stephanieae | reverse complement strand
TTCATGGGGGGGAATTCCAAAGGGGATAAAATTGGGGAGGGGGGCTCTTTCTCGAAAGGAGGGGAGGTTCGAATCACGAATTACAAAAAAAATTTAAAAAAAAAAAAAATTTTAAAAAAAAATTTGAATAAAACTTTCAAAAAAAAAAAAAAAAAATTTCCAAAAACACAACTTTTGGGAAAAACCCCTTACACCCAACAAAAAAAAAAAATTATTATTTAAATTCCGAAAAGGGAAAAGGAAACCCCCAAAAATTTTCTAATTTATAATTTTTATTTTTATTGTTTTTTTTTATTTTTTAAACTTTTGACCCAAACTTCCCGCTTGATTTTTTGTTCTTTTTTTTTAACTTTTTTTCTTTTTGTATTTATTCTTCTTCAGCCACCCCCTTTGCACCGGGGATTAAATAAAATTACTTTTTTTAAATTGTTTTTTTTGTTTTTTTTTTTTTTTAAACTTTGTATTCATTTGTGTTTATTATTCTTCGCCACAGTTTACAGCCTGTATTTAATAAAATTACTGTTTTTTATTTTTTTTTTTTTTTTTTTTTTTTTAAAATTTTTTTCTTTTTTGTTTATTACTTCTTAAGTCCACACTTCTACCCTTTTGGGGTTTTTAAAAAAAAAATTATTTTTTTTTATTTTTTTTTTGTTTTTTTTTTAAACGTTTTTTCTTTTGGGTTTTAAATTACTTCTTACAGCCCCCAAGCTTTTAGCACCTGGTTTTTTAAAAAAAATTCTTTTTTTATTGTTTTTTTTTGTTTTTTTTTTTTTGTTTTTTATTTTTTTCCGTCCACAGCTTCTAGCACCCGGGGGATTAAAATTAAATTTACTGTTTTTTATTTTTTTGTTTTGTTTTTTTTTTTAAGTGTTGATTTTTTGGGGGTTTTTTATTTTTTCCCCACCTTTAGCCCTGGTTTTATAATAAAAACTGTTTTTTTTTGTTTGTTTTTTTTTTTTTTTTTTAAAGTTTGTATTCTTTGTGTTTTTATTTCTTACGCCCACAGTTTTGCACCCCGGGTATTATAAAAAATTACTTTTTTTTATTGTTTTTTTTTGTTTTTTTTTTTTTAAGCTGTTTATTCATTTGTTTTTATTACTTCTTACAGTCCCCCAGCTTCTAGCAGCCTGGTTTTAATAATAAAATTACTGTTTTTTATTGTTTTTTTTTTTTTTTTTTTTTAATTTTTGTTGTATTCATTTGTTTTTTATTATTTCTTACAGCCCAAACAGCTTCTAGCACCCTGGAAATTATAAAAAAATTTTTTTGTTTTTTATTTTTTTTTTGTTTTTTTTTTTTAACTTTGTTTTCATTTGTGTTTATTACTTTTACAGTCCACAGCTTCTAGCAGCCGGATTTTAAAAAAATTTAAACTTTTTTTTTTTATTGTTTTTTTGTTTTTTGTTTTTTTTTAAGCTGTTGTTTCATTTGTGTTTTTTTACTTCTTACAGCCCAAACAGCTTCTAGCAGCCTGGAAATTATAATAAAATTACTTTTTTTTTATTTTTGTTTTGTTTTTTTTTTTTTAAGCTGTTGATTCATTTGTTTTTTTATTTCTTACAGTCCACAGCTTCTAGCCCTGGTAATAAAAAAATTACTGTTTTTTATTTTTTGTTTTGATTTTTTTTTTTTTAAGCTGTTGTATTCTTTTGGGGTTTTTAAATTACTTCTTACATCCACAGCTTCTAGCAGCCTGGTATTATAATAAAATTACTGTTTTTATTGTTTGTTTTGATTTTTTTTAAGCTTTGTATTCATTTGTTTTATTACTTCTTACAGTCCACAGCTTCTAGCAGCCTGGTATTATAATAAAATTACTGTTTTTATTGTTTGTTTTGATTTTTTTTTTTAAGCTTTTATTCATTTGTGTTTATTACTTCTTACAGTCCACAGCTTCTAGCAGCCTGGTATTATATAAAATTACTGTTTTTTATTGTTTGTTTTGATTTTTTTTAAGCTGTTGTATTCATTTGTGTTTATTACTTCTACAGTCCACAGCTTCTAGCAGCCTGGTATTATAATAAAATTACTGTTTTTTATTGTTTGTTTTGATTTTTTTTTAAGCTGTTGTATTCATTTGTGTTTATTACTTCTTACAGTCCACAGCTTCTAGCAGCCTGGTATTATAAAAATTACTGTTTTTTATTGTTTGTTTTGATTTTTTTTTTTTTAAGCTGTTGTATTCATTTGTGTTTATTACTTCTTACAGTCCACAGCTTCTAGCAGCCTGGTATTATAATAAAATTACTGTTTTTTATTGTTTGTTTTGATTTTTTTTTTTAAGCTGTTGTATTCATTTGTGTTATTACTTCTTACAGTCCACAGCTTCTAGCAGCCTGGTATTATAATAAAATTACTGTTTTTTATTGTTTGTTTTGATTTTTTTTTTTTAAGCTGTTGTATTCATTTGTGTTTATACTTCTTACAGTCCACAGCTTCTAGCAGCCTGTATTATAATAAAATTACTGTTTTTTATTGTTTGTTTTGTTTTTTTTTTTACTGTTTATTCTTGTGTTATTACTTCTTAC
>NW_027629084.1:0-2532 GCF_034508935.2 Berghia stephanieae | reverse complement strand
TTTCACTTTCTTCCCTTTCCCCCTCTTACTCCCCCCTTTCTCTTCTTCTTCATCTCCCCCCCCCCCCCTACACACACACACACAAAATACTACCACAAAAACACCCTTGTTTCGCGTCAAACAATTGTAATTGCCACAACTACAACATGAAACGAATCCCAAATACAAAAATAATTGCCAAGCACATGCATTAAATATGCTAATTACGCAAATGAAATGCTGGAAATGTCGTGATCCACCCCCACCACCCTAACCCCCACCACCCGTGTTCCGATAGCATGTCATAGGAAAACATCCCAAATGGGGGGGGAAATAAGAACAGAGTTCCTACCATGCTTAAAATGAGTCGATTTGATGGCTTTGCGATCTGATGGTAGGATAAAAACAAGAAATGAAGTGAGTAAAAAAAGTGCCAGAAGATAACGGGAAAATAAAAAACATAGCGGCAATGATGGGGGGCTCGAACCCCGAGACCTTACTGGTACGACAAAAACTTCGCCTGGCCGGGGAGATCGTGACTCTACCGTATGAGCTATTCACCCCCCCCAAAGAAAAAAAAAGGTCGCTTAAATTCTAGTAAAATCGAGAGCCACTTCCCCCCGACTTCTTGAGGTCACGAGGCAACACATTACACAAACGCCGCGAAAAGTTAGTTGGGGTGGGATATTCGGTTTTGTGCCCCGTAGATCGCAGGGTTCGAGTCCCACCGTTTTTAAATTTTGGAAATATTAACGTGTAGCCTACTTGTTGTGCAGGTCTGATAAGCAAATTGTTATGGGCTCATTGTTGTGATGGAAATTACTCTCAAAACAAAAGCGATAAAATTTTAATTTTTTTTTCCATGACTACAAAGTTAAATCAAGTCCACAATTACAATAGATTATCAGATCTGCAAATAGTAAAACGTTGGGAAAGACGTGGGGGTGGGGCTCAGCGGTACGGCGGTCTTTGCTTCGTACCAAAATTTTCCCGAGTTCGATCACCCGCCCCCGCGCTGTTTTGTTGACCTTGAGCAAATCACTCGCCCTAGCTCACTTTGCGGCGCTTTCTCTGAGGTGACCCCCCAGTTTCCCTTGGAATGGACCCCAAAGAAAATTTCCCATGGGGAAGAATAAAGGGAATTTTATTTATTTTATTTTACTCACATTTTTCACCATACCAGGTGTAGACTAGCTACCAGGCCAGTACCGCTTTGTAATAAAATCATAAATAAATCGTCTTGCATGCATGTGTTTTATATCATTTATATTTTATTATTTATTTTAAAGCGCTTCGAGTACATTAAATATAAGTTTGCGTTAACAGCTTTTTGGGCAGTATGCGAATATGGCAGTAATGTAGGTTTAAATCCATTATTTGTACTAAAGGGGAGTTTTACTCTTCGTGAAAGGAAAGCGAGCGATACGCGGTAATAAAATGACCCGGAAGTAGATAGCCTGCAGCGTCGACCTTGGTAACCGCATGCGGATGTCCGCGTCTCATAGAAACGGATCAATTACTGTGAGAGAATCGGGATGAGAATAGATTGATGTTCTAACGTGGTCCAGTATTGTAGTGTGGTCGCTTTGGTCTGGATACGAGTGTCCAAAGTTCAAAAACTATATCAATTCCGCTCGGTGTGGCTCGGTTTGTCACGAGGTCTTGTCTTGTAAACAAACGTAAAGCGATGTTAAGACGGTCGGGTGGCTGGATGAGTGACAGTGATGGTGGAAAAAATCTGGACCAAGGTTTTGTCCTTGGGTAAGGCAATTAACGCATATAACTCCATTCGACAAAGATGGAATGTGTAGCCTAATGGCTAAAGGTAGTGACGGACTTTATTAGAGTGTTAGTGCAAAGGACGCTTAACAGGAGAATAGTGCTGTAAGGAAATGGAAATTTGGTTTCATGGCGCTTGCTGGGGGAATAAATGAAACATTGTGGGGGCGTTTTTGAGCATGGCAAATCATTTTAATTACGCTATATAAATGTTCATAGTTTTTTTTTTATCATCATTATGATGATGATGATGATGATTTATGTGATGAAAATGATGATGTGATGATGATGATTATTATTATTTTATTTTATTTTTTATTAGTAGTAGTAGTAGTAGTAGTAGTAGTAGTAGTAGTAGTAGTAGTGTTGTGTTGTTGTTTGTGTTGTAGTGGGAAATTAGAAGTAGTATAGTGGGGAGTAGTAGTAGTAGAAAATAGTAGTATTTTATTTATTTAGTAGTAGTATTTTAGTGGGAGTAGTAGTAGTAGTATAGTATTTTGGTGGGTTTTTATAGTGGTAGGGGGAGTAGTAGTAGTAAGTGGGTAGAAAATTTTTGAAATAAAATAGTAGTGGTAGTGTAGTAGTTAGTTTTATTTTAGTGGGAGTTTTTGTAGTAGTATTTATTTAAGTATAGTGGGAAGGGGGGAAAAAATAGTAGTGGTAGTAGTATGGTTTTTATATTTAGTGGGGTAGTGTAGTAGTGGTTTAGTGGTATTTAGTATTTGGTTAGTGTAGTAGTAGTATTAGTATTTTAAGTAGTAGTAGTGGGGTAGT
>NW_027629083.1:0-2534 GCF_034508935.2 Berghia stephanieae | reverse complement strand
TTTTTTTTTATGTTTTTTAAGGTTTTACGGCGCTTGCAACACATTTAGGTCTTTATCAGCGCCAGTAAAAGGAAGAAAATGGGATAGTGAAAGAATTTAGATGTACAATAAAAAGGACTTGAGGAAAAAAGAAAGACAAAGGGAGGGAGAGTTCAATAGGGAACAGATGTGGGTCCAGAGCATTACCATTAATGTACATGTTTCACCCTTTACACCGCACAGGTCCCCACTAAGAGAAACCACAATCAAATGTTACATTTATATATTCAAAATAACAAACACAACAATACATAAAGAGGTTGATTTACAAGGAAAAAATATAATCTCCCAAAACAATAAATATGCATTTGACTATTTCCCTCCCAACCAACCCACTACGGCCAGGGGCCAGGGCAAAACGAAGTAATCTCTTCCAAAGGGACAAAGACAGAAAGCAAATTTGGGAAAAAACAGATATAAGGGAGAGAAGAGACAGTAAGTGCACCTGGCCCTATGGGAGGTCAGGAACCCCACCCAACCAGATATTATAAAAAATTAAAGCTTACATTCGATTTCACATTGTTATTCATTTCTTCGAGCTTCGAGCAACAACATTTACATTAATAAGAGGGAGGAGAGGAAGAAGAGGGGAGAGAAGGAAGGTGGAGGTGGAGAATGAAAAGGAGGTGTAGAATGAGAATGCAGGGGGAGAAAGAGGAGAACGAGGAGGGTAGTGGTGATGGTGGCTGTGGTTTGGGGTTGTTGGAGAATGAGAAGAGGAAGAAATAGGACAGTGACATCGACACGATCAAAATAGGGAGATTCTAATCACTATTCTGTTTATTCTACTCATGAAACATATGATCATTTTTCTTATATTAATTACAGTATTAATCATCATTTCTTGACAATATGATCGTGAAAATAATAAAATTAATAATAATAATAAAAATTAAATTATAATAAAATAATATATAATAATAATTAATAATAATAATATAATAATAATAAAAATAATAATGAAGAT
The DNA here is from genome assembly GCF_034508935.2 of Berghia stephanieae. NCBI lineage: Eukaryota > Metazoa > Mollusca > Gastropoda > Nudibranchia > Aeolidiidae > Berghia > Berghia stephanieae. The sequence goes on along the minus strand of NW_027629083.1, from coordinate 1,528 downwards.
GATGGGTGATGATGATGATGATGGATGATGATGGATGATGATGATGATGATGATGATGATTTATTTTATCAATATCATTTCATCATTATCATTATTATTATCATTATTTTTCATCATATCATTTTATCATCATCATCATTTCATTTTTATGATTATCATCATCATCATCATCATATCATCATCATCATCATCATCATCATCATATAATCACCGTCATTTTATAATAATTATTATCACCTCATTATTTCAACAGCATCATGCTGATGTCGTCGTGATCATGATGATGCTAATGATGTGACGACCGGGAGGGAAAATGATGATGATTACGATGATGACGGAAACAGCAATGACAATAGGGGAGGATTATTTTGTGATGTAACAAGAACGGAAGAATGATCAAGAATCGACGGACGAATACACAATCCAACGACTTTCGCCATCAATTTGGCAGACTCGACAAAACGCCGTTTTTTTAAATAAAAAAATTGAGCTTTATATAGCGCATAAAACTATATGTGCTCCAAAGCGCTTTACAAGGGGTTTCCTGGTCAACAGCAACATTGTGGGACGGGACATGACGCCTGTTAGGGGGTTTATTACAAATTTTTTGGACAAAGACAACGCTGTTAACGGCCAGGTACTCTTTTTACACCTGAGTACGGTGAGGGGAATGTGAGGTAAAGAGCCTTTTTCAAGGACCTCAACTATGCGCCGAGGCGAGGCTCGAACCTAGGCCCTTTCCCGATCCGAAAGCGAGTGTCATACCACTAGACCAATAGCCAGAATAGAAATGTTTTTCACATCATATTATTGACCAGCCGTCTCAAAACAGTAATAGATAATAAATATGTGGGCTTGAATTTTACTTGCAAAGTGAGATTTGATGAAAATGATAAGAAAATACAATTTGGGGACAGAGCGTGGAGGGAGGGGAGTCGGTTTTAGGGGATTGCACTGTAAGACATTGTCATCTAACCTCCATCACAATGTGTAGATATTATTATCATCATGATCATCATTATTATTATTATTATTATTATTATTTTTATTATTATTATTATTATTTATTATTTATTATTATTTATTATTATTACTTATTACTTATCATTATTATTATTATTTTTTTTAAATTATTACTTATTATTATTTTTTTGCCCCCAGGGGGGAACAGGAGGTTTAAAAATGGGTAGGGAGGTTCCCATGTTCCCGTCTCACGTGTTTCGTGGGGGAAATTTTTAATCAGGAAAGTCTTTTTTTACGTGTTTTTTGGGACACGCAAGCGGTTTATATAAACCCGGGGGGGGAAAAAATCACGTTTTTTTTAAGTTGTTGGGAACGTGACCCCACGCGGACTAAACACTGGGTTTTTGACCAACTAACCCCCACTTGCAACAATCCCATTTAAGAAATGTGCTGCTGCTTTATATTTACTATACTACTACTACTACTACTTACTATACTACTACTACAAACTTTACTACTCCCCAATACTACAAAATTATACTACTACTCCCCAATTACTACTATA
>NW_027629082.1:0-2546 GCF_034508935.2 Berghia stephanieae | reverse complement strand
GACACTCCTTTCGGACCAAAAGGGCCCTTTGGGGTTCGAGCCTCGCTCGGCGCATAGTTGAGTCCTTGGAAAAGGCTCTTTACACACATTCTATCACCGTAAAAAAAAGAGCTTTTATAGGGTGTATTAATCCACTAAACGTGCTCAAAGCGCTTTACAAAGGGTCCCTGCTAACAGCAACATTTAACATTTAGACGAACCTGACGCATATTTGCGATATTACATTTTTTTTGGGACAGAGAAACGCTGTTACACTAGAGAGTAGGCGGAAAGAAAACGCCTCCAATTTCAAAATAGAATAGTAAAATTCCAACAAAACAGCAGTAAACTTACCACAGAAATTTCACAAAACAACACTCAAACATCCACAAAAATGTGACCCTCCGTCTCAAAACGTTACATATTATGTCGGATGATTCAGACCCCAAAAGTGAATTTAGAGATAGCATGATGAGAAATTGGGAGCTTAGAAGTTTTTGCAATGCAAGAAATAGTCTTATACTCCCCCAAATAACATACAGAAATTAAAACCCCAAGTTGGATATTTGTGGCTATGAATTCAATTTCCCTTACCGAGTGGATCCCGACATAATACCGCTTTGATACGATGGTCACAAATTATCATTATTAGCAGTAAGTTCACAATTCCAACACACAGAACCAACAAATATAAAAAACGTTTTTTCCCCAAAAACCCATAAAGGGAAATGGAACACTTCCCACCAAAACCCTAGATATTACCAACAACAACAAATTTGGTCAACTTTGGTAAACATGTATCTTTTCAGCTCAAAACACAATAATGGAGAAAGTCACCACATAATTGTATCAAATCTGCAGTGATGGGCGATCCGCCTTCCCAGATAAAGACGTTGAATATGAATTTGAACGTATTGTACTTACACCACCACATAAACACAAAATATTGGGTATAGCATAAATTTTAATAATATTTGAATATATTGTTTAATTGAATGAAAAGACGAGGGTTGTTTTTATTTTTGAGATAGCTCAGACGTAAGAGTCACGATCTCCCCGGGCCCGGCGGAGTTGTCGTACCAGTAAGGTCGCGGGTTCGAGCCCCCATCGCCGCTGCGAAGTTTTTATTCTCTGTTGCCTTCTGGCACTTTCTTTCTCACTTCATTTCTTGTTGTTATCACAGGGAAAATAACAGCTTCATACTTTTTAGGCTTAGAATCAAAATCAACCTCCAATTTTATATATCTCTAATTGGATGGTGAACGCTCTAATTTTGTAAAAGGGCGGGAGATAATTCACATACAAAAAACAACATACATACATACATAAAAAATTACATAACTACATACATACATACAACATACATACATACATACATACATACAACATACATACAACACATACATACATACATACATACATACATACATACATACATACATACATACATACAATACATACATCATACATACATACATACATAATACATATACATAAAACATACATACAATACATACATACATACATACATACATAAATACATACATACTACATACAAACAAAATACATAACATACATACATTACATACATATAAATACATACATACATACATACTCATACAATACTTACATACATACATACATACATACATACAACATCAAAATACATACATACATACATACAAACATACATACACATACATAAACATACATACATACATACATACATACATAACATACATACAAATCATACAAAACATACATACATACATACATACATACATCATACATACATCACATACATACATACATCATACATAACATACATACATACATACATACATACATACTACATACATAATACATACATACATACTACATACATACATACATACATACATACATACATATAATACATACATACATACATACATACATACATACATACATACTACATACATACATACATACATACATCATACATACATACATACATACATACATACATACATACATACAAATACATACATACATAACATACATACATACATACATACATACATACATACATACATATACATAAAAAATACAACAATACATACATACATACATACATACATAATAACATACATACATACATACATACATACTTACATACATACAAAACATACATACATACATACTAATAAACATACATACATACATTACAACAATACCCCCCCCATACATACATACATACATACATACATACATACATACATACAATACATACTATACTACATACATACATACATACATACATACATAATTACATACATAACATACATACATACATACATACATACATACATACATACATACATACATACATACATACATACATACATACATACATACATACATACATACATACATACTTACATACATACATACATACATACATACATACCCTACATACATACATACATACATACATACATACATAACATACATACATACATAATACATAATACATACATACATACATACATACATACATACAATACATACATACATAATACATCATA
>NW_027629081.1:0-2555 GCF_034508935.2 Berghia stephanieae | reverse complement strand
TCACAGGGGAAAAAAGGGTAGCGAATCAAAGTTTGCCAACGGCAGGGTCAAACAACATGCAGGGGGTTTGGTCCCCAAACCCTTGAATATTAAATTTCGGTACGAAAAAAACAAGGGAGAGCTTGAAAGGGGGGATAACAAATGGGGTAACAGTCCCCAGCATTTCGATTTATGGAAATATCAGCTTATTAACCCTTCTCCTCCCTACCGAACAGTTTTAGATATCCATACACACCCTTTTTAAATTGTGACGCCGATGGAAAAAAGAGGGGGAAACGCAGCTCGGTGATTACACGGGAAGATAAAATATCTTATCAAAAACACAAAAAATAAGTATGGGAAAGAAAAATTTTTGCCATGTCGTTCAATCTTTTTGGGCCCTTTATGTCGTAAAAAAACCCCGGAAGAAAGTGGGGGCCCCCATCGCCAAAACGGTGTTATTTCGTAATGAACCGGACCTTTTAAAACGTAAATTTTAAGCTAAAATGATAAAAATTGGGAATTTTGATTTTAAAATGCAATGTAAAAATTATTTTTAAACTCCACCATGAGGGACAGAAATTATCCCCAATTTTCAATTTGGGGCCCACTATACATTAAAGGTTCCAATACCCCGGGCTCTCCCGCCGGGATAAAAACCCGTTTTTTTGGGGGTTTTCACAAAAAATTTAAAAGTTTATTGTCAAAAGGGTTTTAAATTTTGCCAATGCAAGTTTTTCTCATTTGCTGAAACTTAAAATTTTTTATAAATACCCCTTTTTAAAACCAAAAGGCTGACCCACTTTTAAATTCATTGTTTTTGGGTTTTTAAAAATTTAAAATTTGGGTTTTTTTTTTTTTTAAACTAACTGAAAAGACGTGCAAAATCCTTTTCTGGGGGCTGTCTGGATTTTATTTTAAACAAGATGTATACATTTTTATATTGTGTTTCTGTTATTGAGTAAAGAAAAGTTTTGAACCTGAAAAACTTCCGTGTTTTTGGGAAATTTTTTTTCATTTTTTTTTTTTTTTTCGAAGTTCCTCTTATATGCCCTTAATTTTTGTTTTTTTACTTTTTCATTTTACCTCACACTCTTCCGTTTTACTGCACGACAGATTTTTTGGGCCCCCAGACGGCATGTACTTCCGGTATTTTAAAACTTTTTAGTAACAGTGATGATTATGGCAATTTGTCAAAAAGGAGGAAAATGGGCCCTTTGGGCAAACTCGACCGAAATGCAAAAATTACATAATTACAATATCTAGTGATAGTTACGAACATTTAAAAATTTGCTTCCTTGTAAATATCTAATAAATTTCCTTTCCCAAAAAGAATTTTAAAAGCTCACAATATTAATCAATCTGCTACCTACATCAAGAGATGATAAACTTTGGCCCAAAGGCTATGTTTTCACTCATGAATACTTGCAAAACATTTTATCTAAACAAAGTAAAAATATAAATTAAAAATTAAATTTGGGCAATTACTTTCCGATTGATCATCACCCTTGGTTATTATAATACATTTTTATCTTTCTATGGCAAATACCTTCTATAAACATAAAAGAAGAAAAGAGGGTTGAGAGAGAAATAGGGAAGGAAGAAGACGGGGGAAAAAAAAACAAAAAAAAAAAAAAAAAAAAAAAAAAAAGAGAGAGAGAGAGAGAAAAAAAAGGAGAAAAGGGAAAGGGAAAAAAGAGAAAAAGGGGAGAGAGAGAGAAGAGCATCCCTGCCAAATTGAAAACTTAAAATTTAGAATTTTTAGAACAATTCCCACAAGGGAAATCGTAAATTTCTGAAATTGGTACGAACAATAAAATTTATTTTATCATTACTATTCGAGAAGAAGTTGCTTTTTTATTATTTTTTATTAGCATTTTTTATTATAGTTGTTTGTAATATAGTGCAGTAGTTTTCTTTTACTATTATTAAATAATTTCAAAGAATAAAAAATTCGTAATTTCCAATAAATTTGTGTTTCGCCTGATAAAATTCGTAAAATTCGGCAGGCAGGGATGCCAGGGTGGAAACTAATTTTTAGAAAATCGTTCCCAAATTGTATTAAGTATAACAACAAATTTCCTTTATAAAAAAATTAAAAAATATTTAGGAGAAATTCAAATTAAAAATTTCATAATATGAGAAAAATGTTTGATTTAATGATTTTTTTGAGAATCATTCCCAAAAAATTTGTTCGATTATCCGAAGTTTGTTGAATTAACCCGGACTTATAAGAATTAATTCTGTTTCTTTGGGAAAAGTTGCGATTACCGGAGTGGAGTAATACCCGAGAGATGATTTACAAGGAAAATATATTCCAAAAAACAAAAACATGCATTTGACCGTTTCCTCCCCCCAGGAAGGACAAAATAAGTAATCACATTTCCCAAACAAAAACTGTTGGAAAATCGATAAAAGGGGGTAGAAGACACTGATCATGTTTTTAGACACCTTTAAGTAAAAATCCCCTCCCAAAAGGCCTACAAAAATATATTCTAAAAAAAAAAAAAGAATACCAGGATTTTAAAAGGAAAAAAAAATTTTCCCCAAAACTAACATACAATTTTATGGTTTCC
>NW_027629079.1:0-2578 GCF_034508935.2 Berghia stephanieae | reverse complement strand
AGGGTTTCCCAATTTTTCATTTTTTTACTTTTTTTTTTTTTGAGGGGGGGGGGGGGGGGGGAATTTGGGGATTTTTTCAATTTCCGGTTTCGAAATCTGATAAAAATCTTAAAATTTTTCTTGAAATTCACTTTGGCATCTTCAGAGTTTTACAATGATCAAAATTAAATTTGGTTTTTTGAATTTTTTTCATTTTTCCCACGTTTTATGGTGAAAATTATGACGATTTTTTCAAATTTCCAAATTTTTCGACAATCTGATGAAACTTCAATTTTTGCTGAAAAGATCGTTTTGAAACGTCTTTGAAGTTTTTTCCAAGGGTTAAAAATAAAATTTTTAGGAAATTTTAAAAGTTTTTTTGATTTTTTTTTCCGTTTTTTTTTTGGGTGAAATTTAAATTTTTCAAATTTCCGGTTTTCAACGTATGACAAAATCTTTAATTTTTATGAAAGGTCCTTTTTGAGCATTTTCGAGTTTCCAATTTTGAAAGAGAATTTTGGGGGTTTCCTTTTTTTTTTTTTTAGTTTTTTTTTTTGAGGGGGGGGGGGGGGGGGATTTGAGATTTTTTAAATTTTTTCCCGGTTTTGGGACAATCTTTTTTTAAAACTTCAAAATTTTTTTTGTTGAAATTAGCAAATTTGAGCATTTTTCAGGTTTTCAAAATCAAAAATTTTTAAAAAATTTGGTTTTTAAATTTTTTCGATTTTTCCCGTTTTATGGTGAAATTATGCGATTTTCAAATTTCCGAATTTTCGACAATCTGATGAAATCTTCGAATTTTTGCATGAAAGATCGATTTTGAACGCTTTTCGAGTTTCACAATATTGAAAAATAATCAATTTAGGAGTTTACAGTTTTTGTTTATTTTTTCACGTTTTTTTTTCGGTGAAATTTGACGATTTTTTCAAATTTCCGAGTTTTTCACAGTATGACAAAATCATCGAATTTTTGCATGAAAGAGTCCGTTTTGAGCATCTTTCGAGATTCACAATGTTTAGAAAGTAGAATTTTGGAGTTCCCAGATTTTTCATTTTTTTCACGTTTTTTTTTTTTTTGAGGGGGGGGGGGGGGAATTTGAGGATTTTTTCAAATTTCCGAGTTTTCGACAATCTGATGAAATCTTCAATTTTTCTTGAAATAGTCGACTTTGAGCATCTTCAGAGTTTTACAATGATCAAAAATTAAAATTTGGATTTTTGAATTTTCGATTTTTCCAGTTTTATGGTGAAATTATGACGATTTTTTCAAATTTCCGAATTTTCGACAATCTGATGAAATCTTCAAATTTTTTGCAGGGAAAGATCGATTTTGAAGTCTTTGAGTTTCACAATTTAAAAAATAAAATTTAGGAGTTTCAGATTTTTATTTTTTCCGTTTTTTTTCGGTAAATTTGACGATTTTTTCAATTCCGAGTTTCACAGTATGCAAATCATCGATTTTTGCGAAGGTCCGTTTTGAGATTTTCGGATTAAAATTTAGAAAGGAATTTGGGAGTTCCAGATTTTTCATTTTTTTCACGTTTTTTTTTGAGGGGGGGGGGGGGGGAATTGGTTTGTTAAATTTCGGTTTTCGACATCTATGAATCTTCAATTTTTCTTGAAAGTACTTTGGCTCTTAGAGTTTACATGATCAAAATTAAATTGGATTTTAATTTTCGATTTTTCACTTTTATGGTGAATTATGGATTTTTTCAATTCCGATTTCGACAATCTGATGAATCTCGAATTTTGCATGAAAGAGTCGATTTTGAACGTCTTTCGGTTCACATGTTGAAAAAAAATTTAGGAGTTTACGATTTTATTTTTTTCAGTTTTTTTCGGTAAATTTGACGATTTTTTCAATTTCCGAGTTTCACGTTGACAAATCACAAATTTTGCATGAAAGAGTCGTTGAGCTTTTCGGATTCACAATTTAGAAAGGAATTTGGAGTTTAATTTTCATTTTTTACGTTTTTTTTTTTTTGGGGGGAGGGGGGGGGAATTGGACGTTTTAAATTCCGAGTTTTCGAAATCTTGAAATCTTCATTTTTTGCTTGAATAGTCACTTTGCATCTTCAGAGTTTTACAATGATCAAAATTAAAATTTGGATTTTTGTTTTTCGATTTTTCCACGTTTTATGGTGAAATTATGCGATTTTTCAAATTTCCAATTTCGACATCTGAGAAACTTCGAATTTTCTGAAAGATCGATTTGACGTCTTTGAGTTTCACAATTGAAATAAAATTTAGGATTAAGATTTTTGTTTTTTTCACGTTTTTTTTGGTGAATTTGAGATTTTTCAATTTCGGTTTCACAGTATGCAAAATCATCGAATTTTTGCATGAAGATCGTTTGGCATTTCGAGATTCCAATTTAGAAAGAGAATTTGGAGTTTCCGATTTTTTTTTTTTTCCGTTTTTTTTTTTTTGAGGGGGGGGGGGGGGGGAATTTGAGATTTTTAATTCCCGAGTTTCGACAATCTTGAATCTTCAAATTTTCTTGAAATAGTCAATTTGGATCTCAGGTTTTCAGATCAAAAATTAAAATTTGGTTTTTTAAATTTTCGATTTTTCACGTTTTATGGTAAAATTTACATTTT
>NW_027629078.1:7500-17277 GCF_034508935.2 Berghia stephanieae | reverse complement strand
ATTAACTTAATCATTAAGCCCTAACACAGTACACGAACAACGCTAATTATACACATAATCAAAAGAAAGCCTGTCGGAAAAAAGAATGTCTTCAATCGACGCTTGAATTCCTCTCGTGAAGACGAAGAACGTATCTCTAGTGGTAGAAAATTCCACAACCTTGGACCAGAATGCTGAAAGGCGCGTTCACCAGCCTTCACTCGACAGCGGGGTGTTTTCAATTTGAGGTCGTTCGTTGATCGAAGCGATCGCTGTGGGTTTATACCGTTCAACGAGGTTTGAGAGATATGCTGGTGACGAGCCTTCCAGGCATTTGAAAACGATAGTTGAAGATTTATATTTAATCCGCTGGTCCACTGGCAGCCAATGCATCTGCTGTAGTAATTCGGGAGCTGCAGTTTTCCTGTCTTTCTGCAGTACAACGCGGGCTGCCATGTTCTGTATTTTCTGGAGTTTATTTATTTTGTCCTTTGTGAGACCAACAAACAGTGCATTGCAGTAGTCCATTTTCGGGAATATCAAAGATGTTACCAATTTGTTGCAAGTTTCCCTATTAATAAATGGTCTGATTGTTCTGATATTTCTTAGAATGCAGATAACATGTGTTCTCACATTGTTAATATGTTTGTTCATAGACAGATCACTCTCTAAGGTGATGCCGAGATTTTTTGCAGATGTTGTGAGTTGTATTTTGTCATTATCGTTGATTGTCAGTGCCAGTGTAAATGGACCTGTCTTATTATTGGAACTAACAATGAGTAAGGCTTCAGTCTTGTCGCAATTTAATTTTAATCTATTTGCAGACATCCATCTCATCACATGATTGATGCATTGTTCGTAAACAGTTATCTTTGAAACTATATCGGATTGCAAACACATGCTATATATCTGGGTATCGTCGGCGTACATATGGTAAGCGAGAGAATTAACCTTAAGTAGTTTCTGATACGAAAATAAACTGCCCAGCTTAAAATGCATTAAAGACTCATTACGAGATAATGGTTTTATTGAATTGAATAATTTATATCAAAGGTGAAAGTAAGCAGTCATTGTTGAAACATAAATGACTGCTAAATTTCACTTTTTAAGTAATGTTCTGCACTCTACACATAGCATAACGTGTATTGAATTGGGTCCTAATAATTATTGTTACGTTAATTTAATAGTACAAACATCTCGGAGTAACCAGCAACACTGTGATATTTTTTGACACTTTGAAATAATCGTAAATCTACTACTAAACTTATTTCACATAAACATTTGCTTTACTCTTCTGACACATTTGTATTGATTGACTTTACATTTGATTTTTATAGGTCAGTGTACACCACTGGAGCAGGATAATACAGCTTTTGAACTGTATTGTAAATTGCTGACCTTGGATACAGCCATCTCAAATTTGGAGTTCCTCTCGGTCCGAAGATGCAATAAATGTATTTAAAATACCGCCCCTTTAATTTTATTGTAAAACGAGTCTTTCCCAATGACGTATCTAGAGACTTGGCGAAAAAAACACCGACTGTTGTAAAAGTTATGTCAAACTTGTGAAGATGAGACCTGGTGTATACAATTGAAATTTAAGGATGGCTTTGAGTTAGAATAAATACTTAATAGCGTTTATATGATGACTAGATGATTATTGATTCTCCAACTTTGTTGGGCGTGATTGGATATGCCCTTTGAAATTCAGATATCCACCAACCGAAAGGTGAATAACAACTAAAACTTAAAGAAAACAAACAATGGACTACCCCCCCCCCACACACACGCACAACAATCAAAAAAGAAAAAGGAAAGAAATCAATAAGAAAAAAATACGATGTCTCATTGAGATTTGTCGGCAGACTGGATACTATATTGAACAATATTTTACGTACTGGTCTAAATAAATACTATTCAAGAAAGTCAAGAAAGATCATCCATTTTCAATCTTTCTAAGCCCGCCAATCATATGCTTCTAGTTCTAAATAGTTATGTGACATTGTTATTCAGTATATAACCTATCCCTGGTTAATTCGAAGGACTGATTGCACACTTCCAAGAAGTTTTGAATCTGAAGAGAAGAAGGTATGTCTACCTCTACTTCCATGTGCAATAATTTTGGAGTGTGATAAACGGAGGCATTGTTTGTGGAATATGCCACAGTGCCGACTTAATACGTATTTAAATGATAAGCTATAATAAGGAAAACGTGACCAGATTCTTACTGTATTTTTTGGATAATGCATGACGCTCCTGTAGTCGTAGGGGAGACCAAAGTCTTGTACATCATCAGGGGATCTTGGTCCATTTTTTTGTTTTTTCACATCGAGGTACTTGTCTCGGTCAGGGCGTTCGTGCTCGTGGTAAATCCCAATTGCGTGGAGTAGTTCGTGGATAACGATACCATGCTATAAGTAACAAAGATTAATCATTATTGAATACTACTACTGCCACACTTGCTACAACAACAACAACAACAATAACAACTACTACTACTACTACTACTACTACTACTACTACTACTACTACTACTACTACTACTACTACTACTACTACTACTACTACTACTACTACTACTACTACTACTACTACTACTACTACTACTACTACTAAATAATAATAATAATAATAATAATAATAATAATAATAATAATAATAATAATAATAGTAATAATAATAATAATAATAATAATAATAATAATAATAATAATAATAATAATAATAATAATAATAATAATAATAATAATAATAATATAATAATAATAATAAAACCAAATTATGAATCGAAGATTATCCTACCCTGATACGAAACCATTGAAATTCACAACCAATTACCCATTCTATCTGAATGTATATACAGACAGACAGAATTGTAAATTAATTGTCAATAGATAAACATATATCTTCAACATCATGGTCGTCATATTGATTTCAAGGAGCAGGGTATTCCATTCTTTGTGAAAGTTTAAAAAATCAAACAAGTAAACAAAACGAGAATACATTTTCAAACTTTCGTAAATACCTTCAATTTATCGTGCCTTCATCGATGTACAACGATAATACAATAATCCGACAACAAAAATTATAAATGATTGAAAAAAAAAAAAAACAGCACACAACATCAATGAAAACAGCCGGCATATTATGTCTAGACAACATTGCGATTTTTCAGTACCAGATTTTTTTTAAATCCTGGAAAATAAAGAATGGTCTAAGTAAATAGACAATCCGTAGCCTCCTCCCAATGTGTGCATGAAATCCTCAGAAAACGTTATCAGATATCTGGGAGTTTCAAATTGCCGGTTAAGTGTACCACACGGTTGCTTGTTTCATCGTACATCGTTCCTTTTAGTTTTCACGGCACCTGCATGAATCATCACTCCACACGAGTGCCAGACCAGGGGTCAGCGAGGCGGAGCTAACTGCCGGCAGACAAACGTAATACGTTACGTATGATTGTTATTTTTTTAATCTTCCCTGCACTATTACATGCTATCAAATATACCCACTGGTCTAGAATAAAATTAATTGTAAACTATATATACAGCAGCTTTCATTTTCTTATTTCTAAGGACATGTGCTTATTAGAACAGATATATTTTTACCCCAAAAAAGGCCTCTACCGTGTGTAAGTGATTGGCTTGAGTGATTTTTTATTTAATTACAGTAAATTGTTTAATCACAGAGTACTTGCTTAAAAATCGGGTTATGGTTACATAAGTTCCTAAACTTGATTTTGGTTAAGTTAGAAGCTTGCGATTATTATATTTTTGAAACTGTGATGTCAAGAACAAAGTAAGTCTAGAAATTAGTGAGCAATTTTCATGAGTAATTTTTCATTTAAGATTAAAAGGGTACAGGTAACTGATAAAATTTTGGTTAAATTTGCATTGTGGTATTCCCAATTCTTTAACCTTCTTGTGTTGTTGGTTCCTCTCAGATAACAAAAACATTGGGTTAATGTATGATTAATAACAAAATGAATCACACGCTTGAAATACACTCGCGCTTTGTTAACGAACTATGCAGACTTTGCGGTAGCCGTTCTTTATCAAGAAAACAAAAAATGTCGAGAAAAAAACCAAAATTGTGTTTGAGTCACCAAGACGCATTATTCTTTATGTTTAATATCAACATTTCTGATGACGTTGCGGATAAACATTCAAAAACTGTGTGTTCAAAATGTGACTTCAAAATAAGAACAATCAACAGGGGTTGCAGCAGTGTAATGCTATCCAATATGAAGGCAATGCTGTTCCAAACGGAACAATTTTGGGAAAGAATTTGACCCCTCATTGAGTATTGAAAATTGCATCACTTGTTCACATTATGAGTCACTTACTAATTATAGAGGTAAACCTATTAGAGACGAATCATCCACACAAACAACAGAAAGATCTGTATCATCATCATCATCATCATCATCATCATCATCATCATCATCATCATCATCATCATCATCATCATCATCATCATTATTAGTGAAAAGCAAAGCATCACCGACGGCAGAGCAATCACCACAACTACCACTACCACTACAAACGCAAACACCACTCCCACCACCACCATCCAGCTCTCCAACACCACTACTGTCATCACCAACACCACCACTACCTGCGTGTCTGTCACCACCCATCACTACCAACACCACCACCACTCGCGTCTCCAACACCACTACTGTCGTCACCACCACCACTACCTGCGTGTCTAGCACTGTCACTGTCACCACCATCTCTACCACCACCGCCCTCAATGCCCGTGTCACCATCACCACCAACAATACCACAGCTACCACAATTATCAACAGCACTAACACTGTCGTCACCATCAACATGGTCGTCACCCTTAGCACTGTCGTCACCATCATTAGTTTCAACAGCGCCAGTACTGCACCAAGCACCGCTACTACCGCTAGTAGTACCTAGTACTGATGTTAGAATTGAATTGTCAACTAATGTTTCACAATCCCCAGTTCACCGAACACCGTTACATCCTATGGCAACTGGTCGACATGGCTCTAGTTCAATCCCCGACAACACAGCCTCAACCACGAGGATAAATGGCAAGGATGATCGAACTTTTTTTGAATCGTTTCAAAAAAAGTCAAATGAACCTCTTGATAAATTAGAGGAGAAGCTGTTAACACACCTTGTTAGAAGAAATCTCCATTCCAGCCCAGAGCAAATTGTTGTTTGTAAGACAGGAGGCCAACCAATCATATTGAAAAAAATAATAAAACCCAGGAAAGATAGCGCAATTGTACGTAAACCAACCAAAAAGAAAAGAGCAAGACTCATGCAGAGAGTTAGACGACAAATAGCAGGCTCATCAGACACATCTACTAACACACAACAGACAACAGAATTGAAAATACTTCCAATGAACACTAGAAGGGAGGTAAGCGCAAAAGCTGGCGTAAAGGAGCGAGTGAAAATGTCTATGGAAACTGCACTGGCCATGAAAGAAAAAGTAGGCCTCACATATAGTCAGATGAGAATACAGAGGCGATTCTTAAAAATGTCAGGATTGCATCTGCCACACGAAGGAAAGAAAAGAAGATATGGGAAGCAGTTGGGTTCAAATTTTGTGAACATAACACAGAAGGTATTTTTTGTAGATAGCCAACCAATCCCAACAACTTACGGATCCGTTGACAATATTTCTGACTACCTTAAAGCACTGTTAGATGGATATAAGACAAGCAATCAGTTGACATGGCACAATGGAGTCATACCAGAAGACGAAATTTGGGTAAAGATAGGAGCAGATCACGGTGCCTTTTACCACAATGAAATGACAATTAAAAATAACATGTAGACTATAATATTAATATATTCATTTAGCTAAGGTTAATAAACATTTCCTCCCAGATCTCAATAATTGAGGAATAAATCAATATGGGTGAACTCATTTAATTCTATCTATCTCATCATAAGAACACTTTGTCACTACCTTGTGTGGCCTTGAGCAAGTCACCTCAGCCCTAGCTCAGTTTGTGGCGCTGTGTTGCGGCAATGGCTGGGTTATTTCAGTCTCCCTTTAGAATAGACTCCAAAGACAAATTTTCCCTAGAGGTGAATAAAGAGAATCTATATTTTTAAAATTTGTAACGCTATAGTCAAAGACAAAAACCTTCAGGATTTTCTAATTTTGTATGAACTATCCTAAAAGGCAACCTATCCATAGCATAGAAGGACATGCTCACAATAGTATTCATTTCATTTCCCTCAAATTTAATGGATCTTCCTCTTTTATTAATTGCATTGCCCATTCATTCAATAAAACAAAATTAATCAACATAATAAAGACAAAGCTTTTGATTCAAATGAAGTGATGGTTTTTTTTTGTTCAGTTATTTATTATCTCTGAAGTTAAAAGTCTTAAAACTCAACCATGTAAGCTTTTGTACAGTCTGGTTATTTGAAAAAAAACTTCTCTTGATGTCAGTTCTTGCACCAACAATTTGGACAAACTTTTGACTTCATTACTGGCTCACCAGACAGGCATTCCTTACATACCTTATGAGCAAATGAAGTCACTTGATATGTGCTCTATTCCCATTTGTCTTATTACATTCCTCATAGTCATAGATTTGTGTCTTAACTTTACAATATGAAATATGATTTTGTGCCCTTTGTCTATTGTTATGTGCATAGATCTACAATCTTTTCACTCTCTATTCAACTTCCTTTCAACTGGCAATGCAATGACCTTAAAGTGTAATGAACGGCACAAACGTTGCTAATCTCACTTTTTACCCCCAAAAAATTGCTTGATTTGGACCTATTAAATTTCCTGAGAGTGAGATCTGCTTTTATTTTTATATAGCGCATGCAATATCCACCCAAAGCACTCTACAAGATGTCCCAAGCCAACAGAAACATTAACATTAACATGTAGGAAGAGATATCATGCCTACATAAATATTGTTTTAAGCAGATACAATCAATACACTTACATTTACATGGTCAATGATTGAGCTAGTTTCTCCAATTGTTGATTGTTCAACTAGAGCCGTTGCTGCCTGCAGTCATTGCGTTTGTTCCTATCTTTAAGACATGAGTAATGGTCTGTTTTTTTCTCTGCCCCATGTCCAAGCTTTAACGTTGGAACCCAATCAGGATCAGTTTCATCAAGCAGTGATGCTGGCCTTCCTGTAAAGGCAAAAAAATTGATTGTTGAAATATATTACGTCATTTCTTGCCTATTACAATCTGGTCCTGGTCCTTGTGTGGCTATGTGGTCTAGTGCTATGACACTCGATTTTGGATCGGAAGGTCATGGGTTCGAGCCTCGCGCTCGACGCATAGTTGAGTCCTTGGAAAAGGCTCTTTATTCATATTCTCTCACCGTACTCAGGTGTAAAATGAATACCTGGCCGTTTACAGCATTTTCTTTGTCCGAAAAATTGTAGTGTCGCCTAAAAGGCGTCATGTCCCGTTCTACATGTTAAATGTTGCTGTTGACCAGGGACCCCTTGTACAGCGCTTTGAGCACATTTAGTGGATATTGCGCTATAATATAAAGCTCAATTTTTAAATTTTTTTTTTTTACAATCCTTAAGCTTTCCGTTAAATTTACATCAAGCTTTGTCAAAGTAGAACAAGGGTAGAACAATTATATAGTGCAATTTCCATGAAATGAAAATTTGTTCAAAGCGCTTTGCAAGGGGTTTATAGCCAACACTTCTTCACTAGAGGAATTCAAGCGTCGATTGAAGACATTCTTATTCCGACAGGCTTTTTTTTGATTATGTGTATAATTAGCGTTGTTCGTGTACTGTGTTAGGGCTTCATGATTAAGCTAATCTATGTTTTGCGCCCAGAGCCCTCCTGATGAAGGGATGTTTGGCGCACTATAAATCTATACCATTATTATTATTATTAACAGCAAGACTTTACATGCAGGTCGAGACATGACGCTTGTTAGGCGATATTACATTTTTTCCGGAAAGAGACAATGCTGTTTAACAGGCCTGCATCTGCCCCCTGAAAAACTTGCCTGAAAATCCTCGAGCTGAAGCTTTTTCAATAACATGAGCAAACATCCCCATTTCCTAGAATATTTTCTTAGAATTTTACCAATTCAATAGGCTGTTAAACAAAATGAAAAAGTATTTTAATTAATTTTTTGTTCCGGCAGATCGAAATTGCCAGAAATGCCGGCAAATTTACAGGCCTATGTTAAAAGCCAGTTACCCAATTTATGCCTGAGTATGGTGAGAGAATGTGAATAAAGTTCCTTTCCCAATGACTCAACTGCTCAGAACGGGTCTGGAACCCTAATCCTTCCAAAATGACGGTGATAACTATACCACATAGCTGCAATTAAAGTATCGGGATCCCAAAGGACATTTTTTTTTAATTGAAATTTTTTTATTATTATTATTGTCATATTTGGGAAAAATTCCATATGAAGGCCCTAATTCAATGACTATACGAAACATTATAACTAATCCTCACCTTGAGTTAAAATTAGTTTCTAACTATGAAAATTATGAAAAGTCATTTTAGTGGATTGATAGAGGTCGATTGTTTCTTTCTTTGGATTAAAATTTAAAATAATAATAATTATAATATTAATTTTGTCAGTAAAAAAATAACCATTCCTATCATTATAAACTGACACTGGCAATCACTAAGCAGCGTGTTAAACTTCTGTCAAAAACTAGCATTTACATGTCCAACAGCGGTGTAGAAAAGCAGTTTGTTCGTGTTACTTTACAATACACCACCAACGGAGGAACGGAAAAAAAAAACTTAAGAAAAACGCAACCTTACTTTTAATATTTCTTCAAATGGAGAACATGTTTTTAAAATGCACAATAAAATAATCTTGACAAAGCATAAGTTATAAACTGGAACATTATAATTCTAAAATGAATGATCAGAACAACAGTGGAAGACTTCCTAATCTCATAAAAGCCAAATCTTGAAAACGAAAGTAGCCCTATCACTATCGGTAATGAGGCATTTGGTTTTGATTTAGAGTATGTTGCACGAGAAATGCATGAAATATTCATGGTCCTATCTGATAACTAAACACAACAAATAAAAGATCATCCATCCGGACCGTGTATGGACCATAAAATTAAAATGATTCCTTCTAGACCGCCTACAGACTACAGATTACATCTGAGTCTGAGATGAGTCAGATGATTTCTCCAACTTCGGAGTTTCGCATAGAAAAGTCACATCGGTGAAAAATCTCTCCGAAGATTTTGTTAGACCACCGAGTTTGAAATTTTTGATTTGATTTCTCTTCCATGAAAAAGAATAAAACACATATTTACTAAATCATAAACTTGCAACGTCAGAAATTAAGGCAAGGACCTTGGTCGGTTGCCGCCAACTCCGTGACATGCTATGGCCATGGCCCACAATGGCTACATGATGATGTTGGAGCGAAGTAAACTTGCTTTGTTCACAATAATTAAAATTAATTCATATCGTATATATAATATTTAAGATTTTAATTTATCCATCAATTCTTACCTTTAACAAAACGATCATTGCAAACTCGGTGGCTGCAAGTTAGATTTGAGCCATCGCCAAATCCCTTTCTTCTGATCGCTGCAACTGTCTCCGCTGGGTTAAATTTATTATTTTTGGGTCCTTCGTCTTCCTAATGGATGGTAACCTGAACATTTTGACTCCATCTCGACCCTGTCTTCTAGTGCATCCGATGGTTATGCAGTTATTCGGCACGTTTCACGTTTTAAAAATTGGACTCGAGCTTGTTTCACATCAATGTTTACAAGCCAGCCAAGTTCTTTGGCCATCCGGAACTAAAGTA
>NW_027629076.1:0-2589 GCF_034508935.2 Berghia stephanieae | reverse complement strand
AATTGTAAAATTTAAATTTTTGCTTAAATGTATTTTGAGCTTTCGATTTTTAAATTTAAAAAAAAATTAAAATTTTGGTTTTTTTGAATTTTTCGATTTTTCCACGTTTTATGGTGAAATTATGACGATTTTTTCAAATTTCCGAATATTTAAATTTCTGATTGAAATTCAAATTTTTGCAAGAAGAGTCGATTTTGAAGTCTTTCGAGTTTCACAATGTTGAAAATTAATTTTGGAGTTTACGATTTTTTTTTTTTACGTTTTTTCTGAATTTCCGTTTTTTTTCAAATTTCCGAGTTTCATCTATGACAAAATTTTCGAATTTTTCCCTTGAAAGAGTCGTTTTGAGCATCTTTCGAGATTCACAATGTTTGAAAGTAAAAATTATGGTTTCAATTTTTCATTTTTTCACGTTTTTTTTTTAGGGGGGGGGGGGGGGGGGGAATTTGACGATTTTTTCAAAATCTCCGAGTTTTCGACAATTGATGAAATCTTCAAATTTTTCTTGAAATAGTCACTTTGAGATCTTCAGAGTTTTACAATTGTAAAAATTAAAATTTTTGGGATTTTGAATTTTTCGATTTTTCCACGTTTTATGGTGAAATTATGACGTTTTTTTTCAAATTTCCGAATTTTGACAATCGATGAATCGTCGAATTTTTCCCATGAAAGAGTCGATTTGAACGCTTTCGAGTTTCACAATGTTGAAAAATAATAATTTAGGGTTACAGATTTTTATTTTTTTCACGTTTTTTTTCGGTGAAATTTGACGATTTTTCAAATTTCCGAGTTTAACAGTATGACAAAATATCGAATTTTTGCATGAAAGAGTCCGTTTGGAGATCTTTCGAGATTCACAATGTTTAAAGTAGAATTTTGGATTTTTCCAATTTTTCATTTTTTTCACGTTTTTTTTTTAGGGGGGGGGGGGGGGTTGACGATTTTTAAAATTTCCGAGATTTTCGACAATCTGATGAAATCTTCAATTTTTGCTTGAAAAGTCGACTTTGAGCATCTTCAAAATTTTACAATGAAAAAATAAAATTTTGGAATTTTTGATTTTTTGATTTTTTCCACGTTTTTGGTGAAATTATGACGATTTTTCAAATTCGAGTTTTCAACACGTATGAAAATCATCGAATTTTTGCAGGGAAAGAGTCCGTTTTGAGGCATCTTTCGAGATTCAAAATGTTGAAAGTAGAATTTTATGGAGTTTCCAAATTTTTATTTTTTTACGTTTTTTTTTTTTGGGGGGGGGGGGGGGGAATTTGACGATTTTTTAAAATTTTCCCCGGTTTTCGACAACTGATGAAATCTTCAATTTTTGCTTGAAATAGTCGACTTGGCACTTCAGAGTTTTCATGATCAAAAATTAAAAAATTTTGGATTTTTGAATTTTTCGATTTTTCCCTTTTTAAAGGTGAATTATGACGATTTTTTCAAATTTCCGAATTTTCGACAATCTAATAAATCTGTCGAATTTTTGCATGAAAGAGTCGATTTTGACGTCTTTCGAGTTTCACAATGTTGAAAAATAATAATTTGGGAGATTACAGATTTTTGATTTTTTTCACGTTTTTTTTCCGGTTAAATTTGACAAATTTTTCAAATTTCCGAGTTTTCAACAGTATGACAAAATCATCGAATTTTTGCAGAAGAGTCCGTTTTGAGCACCTTTCGAGATTCACAATGTTTAAAAAGTAGAATTTTGGAGTTTCCAGATTTTTCATTTTTTTCACGTTTTTTTTTTTAAAAGGGGGGGGGGGGGGGGGGGGTTGACGATTTTTTAAATTTTCCAAATTTTTCGACAATTGATAATTTTCAATTTTTGCATGAAAAGTCGATTTTGAGTTTCGGGTTTTACAATGTGAAAATTAAAATTTTAGGAATTTAGGTTTGATTTTTTTCACGTTTTTTTGTGGAATTTGACGATTTTTCAAATTTCCGAGTTTTCAACAGTTTACAAATTTCACGAATTTTTGCATGAAAGATTCCGTTTTGGATCTTTCGAGATTCACATGTTTAGAAATTGAATTTTGGAGTTTCAAATTTTTCTTTTTTTTTCACGTTTTTTTTTTTGGGGGGGGGGGGGGGGGGAATTTACATTTTGAAATTTCGAGTTTTCGACAATCTGATGAAAATCTTCAATTTTTGTTGAAATAGTGGATTTGAGCATCTTCGGATTTACAATGTAAAATAAATTTTGGTTTTTAATTTCGATTTTTCAACGTTTTATGTAAATTATACGTTTTTAATTTTCGTTTTGAAAATCTGTGAAATTCGAATTTTGAAGGAAAGGGTTGAAGTTTCGATTTTTAAAATTTAAAATTATTTTAGGAGTTTACAGATTTTGATTTTTTTCATTTTTTGGGTGAAATTTGCGATTTTTCAAATTTCGAGTTTTAACTTAAAAAATTTTACAATTTTTGTTTAAAAATTTTTTTGATTTTTTCAAAATTTCCAAATTTTAAAAAAGAGAATTTTATTTCTTTTTTTCATTTTTTATTTTTTTTTTGGAGGGGGGGGGGGGGTTTTGATTTTTTTAAAAAATTTAAATTTGGGAAATTTAAAATTTAAATTTTTTTTTGG
>NW_027629075.1:0-2611 GCF_034508935.2 Berghia stephanieae | reverse complement strand
ACCCCCCCCGCCGCGAAAAATTTTTATTCTCTATTGGTCTTCTGGCACTTTTCTATTCACTTCATATCTTGTTTTTACCAACATAAAGTGCCTGCTCCACTCACTTTCTGAATTAAAAAATTAAACCCCATACCCCGGAGCATACTCCAATGTCTCAATCGTTTTTTATGTTATATAGTTTGTGTTGTAGAATATTGGCTATTAAGCTTAACTGCTGGTCAAAATTATTCGCGATGGGGGTTTGTACGAACGAATCGGCGGGTCTCAAGAAGTGGGTGAGAGAGGGATCTAGAAATTTGACTTTGGTTTGAAAAAAACGAATATTTTTGTGTTCGTGGATAGCTCAACGGTAGAGCCACGCTTCCACCTGCCAGGCGGAGTTGTCGTACCAATAAGGTCGCAGGTTCAACCCCACCACCGCCGCGAAAAAATTTTTATTCTCTATTGTCTTCGGGCACTTTTCTATTCACTTCAATCTTGTTTGTTACCAAAAAAGTCCCCTGCCCACTCACTTTTCTAAATTTAAAAAAATTCACCCATACACCGGAGATACTAAATGTCTCAATCGTTTTTTTGTTATATTTTGTGTTGAAATTTTGGCATTAACTTAACTGGGGTAAAAATTATTTCGCGAGGGGGGCAACAAATCGGGGGTCTCAAGAAGTGGGGGGAAAGAGGGATTAAAGACTTTGGTTTTTGAAACGAATATTTTTGGTTCGGGAAGCTCACCGGGTAAGGCCACGCTCTCCCCCCGGGGGGGGTTTTTGACCAATAAGGTCGCGGGTTCAACCCCACCCCCCGCAAAAAAAATTTTTATTCTCTATTGTCTTCTGGCCTTTTCTTTCATTAATTTTGGTTACCAACATAACCCTGCTCCACTCACTTTCGAATTAAAAATTCCCCCATTTTACACCGGAGCTACTCAATGTCTCAATCGTTTCATTTTATTTGTTTGTGTTGGAATATTGGTATTAAGCTTAACTTGGTCAAAATTATTGCGATGGGGGGCGAACGAATGGGGGGTCTCAAGAAGTGGGTGAAAAGGGGGTTTCTAAAAATGACTTTTGGGTTTAAAAAAAAACGAATATTTTTGTGTTCGTGGATGTTTACAGGGTTTAAGCCACCCCTTCACCTGCCAGGCGAGTTTCGTCCCAATAAGGTCGCAGGTTCAAACCCCCCACCGCGCGAAAAATTTTTACTCTATTGTCTTCTGGCACTTTTCTATTCCTCATATCTTGTTGTTACCAACTAAGTCCCTGCCCCCACTCATTTCTGAATTAAAATTCACCCCATACACCGGAGCATACTCAATGTCTCAATCGTTTCTATGTTATATGTTTGTGTTGAGAATATTGGCTATTAAGCTTAACTGCTGGTCAAAATTATTCGCGATGGGGTGTCCGAACGAATCGGGGGTTTCTCAAGAAGTGGGTGAGAGAGGGATCTAGTAATGACTTTGGGTTTGAAACGAATATTTTTGTGTTCGTGGATAGCTCACACGGTAGAGCCACGCTCTCACCTGCCAGGCGGAGTTGTCGTACCAATAAGGTCGCAGGTTCAACCCCACCACCGCCGCGAAAAAAATTTTTATTCTCTATTGTCTTTCTGGCACTTTTCTATTCACTTCATATCTTGTTGTTACCAACATAAGTGCCTGCTCCACTCACTTTTCTAAATTTAAAAAAATTCACCCCATACACCGGAGATACTAAAATGTCTCAATCGTTTCTATGTTATATGTTTGTGTTGAGAATATTGGCTATTAAGTTTAAACTGCTGGTCAAAATTATCGCGATGGTGGTGTAGAAGGGAATCGGCGGTCTCAAGAAGGGGGGTGAGAGAGGGATCTAGTAATGACTTTGGGTTTGAAACGAATATTTTTGTGTTCGTGGATAGCTCACAGGGTAGAGCCACGCTCTCACCTGCCAGGGGAGTTGTCGTACCAATAAGGTCGCAGGTTCAAACCCCACCACCGCCGCGAAAAATTTTTTTATTCTCTATTGTCTTCTGGCACTTTTCTATTCACTTAATATCTTGTTGAAACCCCCCCCCCCCCCCCCAAAAAAAAAAAAAAAAAAAAAAAAAAAAAAAAAAAAAAAAAAAAAAAAAAAAAAAAAAAAAAAAAAAAAAAAAAAAAAAAAAAAAAAAAAAGGGGGGGGAAAAAAAAAAAAAAAAAAAAAAAAAAAAGGGAAAAAAAAGGGGAAAAAAAAAAAAGGGGGAAAAAAAAAAAAAAGGGGGAAAAGGAGAAAGGGGGGGAAAAAAGAAGGGGGGGGGGGGGGGGGAGGGGGGGGGGGAAAAAAGGGGGGGAAAGGGGGGGGGGAAAAGGGGGAAAAAAGGGGAAAAAAAAAAGGGGGGGGGGGGGGGGGGGGGGGGAAAGAACCCCCTTTTGTTATTTTTGGGAATTTTTCCCCCTTCTTATTTTTTTGGGTTGGGGTTTTTTGCTTGTTGTCTCAAAACGTGTGGTCGAGGAATGGCCCCCAAAATGGGGAAGGAAAAAAGGGAACTTGGGTAAAATTGAGTGAAGATATTTGGTTGGGTTGGTTTAGTAGTAAGCAGGTAATTGGGGGGGTGGGGGGGGGGGGAAAAGGGGGGGTTTTTTTTTTTTTTTTTT
>NW_027629074.1:0-2622 GCF_034508935.2 Berghia stephanieae | reverse complement strand
CACTCTATCCTTTCTTTTCTCTCTCCCCCCTTTCTCTCCTGTCTCTCTCTCTTTCTCACCCTGTCTCCCTGCCTTTCTATGATATGATTCTACTTTTCTCCCCCTCTCTTCTCTCTCTCTCTCTCCCTCTCTCTCTCTCTCTCTCTTTATATATATAAATATTTTTGAAATTCTACTGCTTTCCCTTTATACTTCCCCAATATTCCTTAAAATCTTTTTATCAATCGACCAAAACAAACAAAACAAATATTTTGCTACGTCAACTGCAACCGCAACAGCTTTTTTCAACAAAATTTAAAGTTTATTTTATTAAATAAAATAAAGGAAACAACATATTGGGTTCCCAAAAAAACCTATCTAGATTTAATACTTCAATAGGGGTTAAAGTTTAAGATTTGGCGGTGTTTAATTGATCTTTTTTTGGTCTTATTTACATATGGTATCTCTCCTCGTCCTTTTTTTTGTACCCGGGGTGGTTTATGCACGAAGATAAGTGGTTAAAAAACAAAAACCAACTCTATAATTGTTGAGTATTTCTCTTCCATTTAAAATTTTACTTTTTAATTGAAAAGGGGTTTTTTTTAAAATACAATTTTGTAAAGTCGGAAAGAAACTAAAAACTTAATTTCCTTTAAAACTTTAAAAGTCCCCATCTCATTCACTCCTGTAAACAGCTCCCGTTACGGAGTGGCGTTCGGGAATAAAAATCTGAAATTATATGTTATTTGACACTACAGGAATTGTAATAAATAAATTATTTTGACTTGTAAGCACTAAAATTTACTGATTAAAAAATGTTAAAAAGGTTTTTGAAAATTCTAAAAAATTTGAATGAGAAAAAGCCTTTACGGAGTGAGGGTCAGGGTAAATCTCTCATTTGATATAAGTTCAAGCTGGTGAAAAAAATTAGTAGCTACACTTTCTTGTTTGCTTTCAGCATGTGAGGGGGGAATGTCTGAGTATTTTGTTGCCCGTTGAATGAATATGATAT
This sequence comes from Berghia stephanieae, assembly GCF_034508935.2. Taxonomy (NCBI): domain Eukaryota; kingdom Metazoa; phylum Mollusca; class Gastropoda; order Nudibranchia; family Aeolidiidae; genus Berghia; species Berghia stephanieae. Next base: position 1,631 of record NW_027629074.1, on the reverse strand, counting down.
TTTATTTAAGAAAAACTAGGGAAATTGATTGTCGTTACAAGGTGAGTCAAATGTCACCACAAAAAATTGATACCCCTTTTTTTTAGATTTGAACTTTAAGATATGAATTAAAATGGGGTTTCTTTAAAATGAAGCAGGAATGGAGGAAAATTAAAATTGCTGTTTGATTCAAAAAACTTTTAAAAATTTATTTTTGTCAACCGCAGGCTATTTTGACGGTTGGAGTATATAATAACGTAGTTTATTTTTTTTGTCAAAATTTTCCATTTTTGGCATAAATGATTTTCTAACTATTTCTTTGATCACTGCCTTATTGCAAAAAAAAAATTTTCCAAAGAACCGAAAACGAAATTAAAATAAAGGGGCAGGCATTTTGGCAAAAAATTTAAAAACGTCCATTGAACAAACATTCGATTTAAAAATACAAAGCCCAAATAGATTTTCAGATTGGGCGTGAATCATACTGTCGCGGTAATAAATTTCGGTCTGACACCCAACCCACTTACAGGCCTAGTTTAACATTGTTTAAAAATGGACAACATTTTTCGTCATAAAAAAAAAAGTCCATTAAGAGCCCATTTTAATTTGGGGTTTTTGGGCGGGGTCCTGACCCCCCATAATGGGGAAAGGGGGGTACATAATTGGGCTTCTTTCCCCTTATATTGTTTTCCAACATGCCCTTTTTGTGTTTGTCTTGGAATGGATTCTTGGTTTTTTTCCCGGTCCCGGAGACCCCCGGTGGGGGAAAAGTCGAATGTTAGTTATTTTTGGGGGATGATATTTTTTTTTTTTAAAAAAAATTTCCCGGCGAAATTTTTTTTAAAAAAGTTTTTTTTAAAAAAAAAATTTGGTTTTTTTTTAAAAAATTTAAAAAAAAGGAAAAGGGGGTTTTCCCTTTTTAAAGGGGGGGGGAAAAATTTTTTTTTTTAAGAAAAAAAAAAATTTTTTTTTGGGGGGTTTTTTCCCCCCCTTTTTTAAAATTTTTAAAAATTTAAAAAAAATTTTTTTTTTTTAAAAAAAATTTTTTAAACAATATTTTTTGATTTTGCCTTAAAAAAAAAAAAGCCCAAAAAAATTTTAATATTTTTTTTGGGAAACAAAAAAAAAAAAATTTTTTTAAACCCCCTTTTTAAAAAAAAAAAAAATTTGGGGGGTTTTTTTCCCCGGGGCCCCAAAAGGGAAAAAAACCAAAAATTTTTTAACCAAAAATAAGGGTTTTTTGGGGCCAAAAAAACCCCCCCCTTTTTTTTTTTTTTTGGGGGGGGCCCCCCAAAAAAAAAATTTTTTTTTTTTTTAAAAAAAATTTTTAACATTTTTTTTTTTTTTGGTTTAAATTTTTTTTGGAAAGGGACCCGGGGGGGAAAAGGGGGGTTTTAAAAAAAAATTTTTTTATTTTTTTTTTTTAAATTTTTTTTTTTAATTTTTTTTTTTTTTTTTTTTAAAATTTTTTTTTTTTTTTTTTTAAAAAATTTTTTGTTTTTTTTTTTTTTTTTTTTTTTTTTTTTTTTTTTTTTTTTTTTTTTTTGGGGTTTTTTTTTTTTTTTTTTTTTTTTTTTTTTTTTTTTTTTTTTTTTTTTTTTTTTTTTTTTTTTTTTTTTTTTTTTTTTTTTTGGGGGGTTTTTTTTTTTTTT
>NW_027629073.1:0-2630 GCF_034508935.2 Berghia stephanieae | reverse complement strand
AAAAAAATCACCAACAGTTCAAAGATTTGTAAAAAACCTTTAAAATGTTTTTTGCTCCATAAATTATAAATGTACCAATTCTAAATAATTTATAAATCGGATATTTATGAATTGTATTTTGTTTTGATGATGTTTATAATAATGTATTTATACATAATTGTAATCTATTGTATAAAAGAAAACCACATATACTTGTGGGGCTGTATTTTTATTTTGTCTTTTTAAAATTTGACCCCAATTATTTTTTCCTACTAGGTGACCTCCCACTAAAAACTTTCAAATTCTCTTTTATTGGGCTCAGACCACTAGAGAAATGTTTTTTTTTTTAATCACTTCTTGGTTTTTAAATTTGATATTGTCACAAAGTTTAGGTACAATTTCTAAATTTAAATTTTTTTTATGGCGAAGTGGTGAATGAAAACGCGTGTTGAAAAAAATAATTAATGCGTTGTGAAATGTAAACACTTTGCTTTAAAGGAATACAGTTTTTTTACTTTACAACGTTTTGAAATTTGATGTATTTTGAAAAACCCATATTTTTTGTGGTTTGTTTAAATTGGGATCATCACATATATCTCTTATTGTGTCGCGCCATGGGGATCATTGGATGGCTTGGGGGGTGCAGCTCTCAGGTCTATATCACGATATGTGGTCCAAGTTCCACTGTAAAGGATGGGTCCTGTTTTGACCCGGGGCCCCACTTTGACATCGGCAGTTAAAAAAAGCCCCCCTTTTTTGTAAGGTTTTTTGGTTTTCCCCACTTTAGCCTTTGCCCATTTCAGTGTCAACCAATCTTTCCTGGGGGATTTACTCCGTTTTGGCATTCTTTTTTGGGGTTTCCTTCTGAATGGCATATTTGGGCAGCGTCCCATTTTTCCCATGAATGCACTCTGTTTTGCTGCGGGTTGGGGGGGTCCCTTCAGTGTCGGGAAGCTTGTTGAAAATAATTTAATGCAGTTTTAAAATGATAAATTTGCAAAAAGGAAATACCGTTTTGCCCTTTTCCAAACTTTTTTTTTTTTTTTTTGGAATTATGATGTATTATAGAAGAAACCATTTTTTTTGTGGTTTGTTAAATTTGGGAAATGAAATTTTCATGTGACTAAATCCAAAGTTAGATTTAAGTGAAAAGAGTGAATTTCATTCCTGAAATAAAAATCATTTTAAACGAAAGTGATTCTGCTAAAGATAAAAGGGAATTTGTCATTTTAAAAAAAGTTAAATTTTTTTCTCCCCTTTTTTCACATTTTTCCATACCACCCAAAATTTCCCCAAACTTTTTGGGAAAAGGGGTTTCACCAAATGTTTTTGATTTCCCTTCACCTCATTTTGTATGTTATAATGAAGATTGCCTAATTTTATAACATAGAGATATCACTTATAATTTCTAAAAGTTTTCTTTTTTTGGGGGTTTATAAATTTTATGACCACTCGTCCCCCCCCCCCCCCCCATCTCCTCCTCCCCTCTCCTCCTCCCCCTTTTCTTCTTCTTCTTCTTCTCTTTTCTTTTCTTCTTCTTTTTCCTTTTTCTTCTTTTTCTTTTCCTTTTCTTCTTTTCTTCTTCTTCTTTTTTTCTTTTTCCTTTTTTTTTCTCTTCTTTTATTTTTTCTTTTTTTTACTCTTCCCTTCCTTGCCCATCCTTATCCTCCTTCCCCCCCTTATCTTATTTTTTTTTCTTTTTCTTTTTTTCCTTGTCTTTTTCTTTTTGTTCTTTTTTGGGTTTTTGTTTTCTTCTTCTTCTTCTTTTCTTTTCTTTTCTTCTTTTCTTCTTCTTCTTCTTCTTCTTCTTCTTCCTTTTTTCTTCTTTTTCTTCTTCTTTTCTTCTTCTTCTTTTTCTTTTCCCTTTTTTTCTTCTTTTCTTCTTTTTTCTCTTGTCTTGTTTTTTTGTTCTTTTTGTTGTTGTTGTTCTTTTCTTCATTTTTTTCTTTCTTCTTCTTCCTTCGCCTTCTTCTTCTTCTTCTTTTTCTTCTTTTTCTTTTTTTCTTGTTCTTCTTCTTTTTTCTTTCTTCTTCTTCTTTTCCTTCTTCTTCTTCTTTTTCCTTTTTCTTCCTTCTTTCTTTTTTCTTCTTTTTTTCTTTTTTCTTCTCTTCTTCTTCTTCCTTCTTTTTTCTTCTTCTTCTTTTCTTCTTCTTTTCTTCTTTTTCTTCTTTTTCTTCTTTGTCTTTTCTTCTTCTTCTTCTTTTCTTCTTTTCTTCTTCTTCTTTTCTTCTTCTTTCTTCTTCTTCCCTTTTCTTCTTCCCTTTTTCTTCTTCTTTTCTTCTTTTTCTTCTTCTTTCTTCTTCTTCTTCTTTTCTTTTTCTTTTCTTCTTTTCTTTTTCCTTCTTCTGCTTTTTCTTCTGCTTCTTCCCTTTTTCTTCTTTTCTTCTTTTCTTCTTCTTTTTTTTTTCCCCTTTTTCTTCTTTTTTTCTTCTTTTTCTTCTTCTTCTTCTTCTTTTTTCTTCTTCTTCTTATTCATTTTTTTTTCTTTACATCTTCCCCTCCTCTTCCCTCCCTTTCCCCCTCCCCTCCCCTTTTCTTATTATTTTTTCTTCTTCTTTTTCTTCTTGCTTGTTCTTTTTGTTGTTGTTTTTTTTTTCTTTCTTCTTCTTCTTCTTCTTCTTCTTCTTCTTTTTTTTTTTTTCTTCTTTTTT
>NW_027629072.1:0-2631 GCF_034508935.2 Berghia stephanieae | reverse complement strand
AACAGTTCAAAAGGCGACCCACTTTTTGAGTTCTCTAATAATTCAAAGCGATTAAGGCGGGTAAAAAACGAAGAATTTTTTAAACCGCTGGGCCCAATGGAAAATTTTTTGGATCCCTCCCATAAATAACCGACTGGGGGGCTTGTGTAGTAGATAAAAAGATGATAGATAGGAAAAATTAAAGTAAGGATAGTAGATAGATAGAATAGAAGATAATAATAGATAGATAGATAGATAGAAAATTTTAATAGAAAGTTATTAGGATAGTGATGATAGATAGATAGTAATAGATAAAAATTAGATAGAAGAAGATAGATAATAGATCCAAGAAAACAAGCCCCTCTTTTTTTTGTTTTTTTGTTGATGTATGGTTGATTTTATTGCAACCTTTGTTTTTAAAAAAAAAAAAATTTAAAAAAATAATTGAATTTTATGGGAATATCCACTAAATGTGCTCAACGCACTTTTAAGGGGGTCCTGGTCAACAAAAAATTTAAAAAATGTAGGAATTAAAAAAAAAAAAAAAAAAAAATTTATAAATATATTAATTAAAATTTATATATTTTTTTTAAATATATTTATTATATATTTATATAAAAAAAACCCCACAAGGAGCCAAGCCTAAAATGTACAAGAAAAGTGTAGTTTAATATTTCTCTTTTTGTTTTCTCAAAACATGCCTTTTTTTTTTTATTTTCCGCAACAAAAAGGTTAATCGGCCAATCGTAATTCATGGGAATTAAATCGACACTACTCTACATACACATTTCACTTATACTACTCTCTATATAACGTTTCTGCAAACTACTACTCTATCCCTTTCTAAACTTATTTACTCTACTTAAACTAACTACTTTTCTACTTACTATTTATTTATCAACCTTATTTCTTCTACTACATATCTACTAAAAACTTTTTTCCTTCTCTGCTGCTGCTGTGCTGCCAAAAATTATTTACTTTATCGACATCCTTATTTATTATTTTTTTGGTATTTTTTTTCAATTTATTGAAATTTTTTTTCCAAAAACAGTCTACCTTTTTATTTTCACTTTCAAAAACGCAGTTCCTCCCCATCCCCCAATTAATTGCCACCTTTTAGAAATATCTAGTACTTTTTTTTTAAATTGTGCTTCCTTACAAAGAAGCATCAAAACACATTCTCAAACAATTTTAACACCCCAAAAACCTTCTCACATTTTTTCTTTGGGGGGGGGTCGTCAAAACAACATGAAGAAAAATTATGATTTCAATTTTTTTGGAAATTTTCGAGACGAAGCGGAGCGGGAAAAATTAACAAAAACCCTTTTAGATTTTGTTATCTTTCCCGGGGGAATCTTCATTTAAAAATTTTTGACCTCTGTAGTCTGAGCTTCGCACAGGGAGTCCGGGGATTGATAGTCAGGGAAAAATTGCTCCAGTAGCTTACTTTTCGTTCTGGGACTTCCCGTAGTTTTTGGACCGAACTCCTTTACTATGTCCGATACATCATAGCCCCGGTCCAGGGAATGAGCCCCCAGAGATTTTTAAAATTTATTTTTCAGTCAACGGGTGAAAAGAAAAACCCTTAATTTAAAAAAAAAGGTTTAAAAAGGCTCGTTATCTTTTTTTAAAAATATTTTAAAAATTTTTTTAGATTACCAGTAACTTGTGCCGTTGGAAGGGGCATCGGAAAAAATTTTGACCTCCGCCCTTTTTTTTTTTTTAAAAGGGCAAGTTTAAAAATTTTTTCGAAAAAATTCATCAAATATTTTAACTCCGATCTTTATATAGCACCCGTTTGCTCGTTTTTTCGATGTTCATCTCAAACCGTAAAAGTTACAAAATATGTTTATTCATGCCCGATAAAACTTTGATTATTGCATCTTTTAAAATAAGATTTTAACTTTAAAAATTTCTGCATTAATTCATATCCCCAGCAAAACAATTTAAAGTCAAGGCTTAAAAAATGGATCACGGACTCAAACCTAGCCTTTTATCAAATTTTCAAAAATGGTCTCTAACATATTGGTGCTTTGATAAGTCAATGATATTTGGGCAGTTTTGTGAGGAAAAAAAGAACCACTGCCCCTTCTGAAATAATTTTTTTCATTATTTTTCGTTTTTTCCCCTAAATGCTGTCCCCTTGTTAGCGTAATAGCTCATAAAAAGTTATCAAGACATAAAGCTATGTATCATTCATGATTAACTCAATTGTATTAAAAAATTAAAAAATTAAACAAAAAAGAATACGTACGAACCTAAAAAAAAAGTCCACCAATGAAAGCATTGCGCCATTTTTTGTTGTTGGCTGAGAATTAGTTTACCCTTCATTCGATCTATGTCAACAAACGACACAAAAAAAAAACAAAAAAATATCAAAATCCACAATAAAATTTTCAAACTGTTTTTATATTTATGGCCAAAAGAAGCTGTCAAAAAAAGAAGTTTTAAAAATTGTAATCATGTATTAAAAAACCTGTAATGGTTTTTCCCAAAACCCCATCAATTTTCTACTACAAACCCCCACCACAATTTTATCACTAAACACTACACACAACCCCACCCCACATCTTACACTACACAACTACACACCCCAGCACTCATATCCTACCATACTCAAACACCCAACCCATCGCCCCTCCCCCTACCAAA
>NW_027629071.1:0-2632 GCF_034508935.2 Berghia stephanieae | reverse complement strand
AAAGTTTAAGGGACTCAATTGGCGAGCGCAGGCTCGAAAAAGGATTCCGATCCGAAGCGGTTATTCCACAAACCGATGAAATGTTACAATTTTGGGTATTTATTGAATTTAAGTCTTGGGAATTAAAATTTTTGGGGGTTTTTTTAAAGGGTTCCCGTGCATCCGGCAAAAGCGCTTAAACGGGCCCCTAACAAAAACAAAAATTAAATGTGGCAAAAAAAAACACGCCTGTTAGGCGAATTTTATTTTGTTTTCTTAGAGAAACTTTTTCCCTGCCTGGAAGTAAATTTTTTTTACCGGGAAAAAGGTAGTAATGGAGTAAAGAGTTTTTTTCCAAGGGATAACTTGCGTACTCGACTCAAACCCCGGGACTTTTGTTAAAGGTCAGTGTATACCATAGACCATACCCCAATTTTGAGTCAAAACAAAGGGGGGGGGAAAAATGTGAATATAATTTAAACAATTTTTAAAAATTATAAAGGTTGGGTTATGTACGACCCTTCAATAAATAAATAAAGTTCCCACAATTCATTTACAGTGGTTCCTGTAAAGAAAACCGCGAAACAGACCAAAATCGTGGTTGACTTTAAGCGGGAAATGAGTTATCATTAAAAATGAACAATTTTTAAATTTAGACTTAAAAAAATATACGCGGTTTGTCAGGGTCGGTGGCTCATGGTAGGTCTTTGTTCTCCCCAAAAGGTCCCGAGTTCAACACTCGCGTTGCGTTTTGTGGGTCGGCAAGTAATTCGCCTAGCAGACTTTGCGGCGCTGCTTGCGGGGGCCCCGGGGTTTTTTTCCAGTTTACCTTGGAATGCCCTTTAAAAAGAAAATTTTCCCTTGGGGAGAATAAAGGGAATTTTTTTATTTTTTTTTTTTTTAATTGACAAAAAGAGAATTTTTTTAAAAAAAAGAGGTAAAGAAAAAAAAACCCAAAAGCCCCCTGTTTGAGATTGTTTAGTTTTTTTTTTAAGCGTATTTAGAGGGGGGGGGGGGGGAGAGAGAGAGAGGAAAAGGGGGGGAGAGGAGTTAGAGAGAGAGGAGAGAGGAGAGGGGGGGAGAGAGAGGGGAAAGAGTGTTTGTGTGTGTGTGTGTGTGTGTGGTGGTGTAGAGAAAGAGAGAGGTGTTTGGTGTAAGAGAGGTGAGAGGAAAGGGAGAGAAGAAAAGGGAGGAGAGGGGAGAGGAAAAGAAGGGGGGGGAAGAGAAGGGGAGAGAGGAGGAGAGGGGAAAAGGGGGGAAAGGGAGGGGGGATAGAGGGGGGGGGGGGGGGGGGGGGGGGTGAAAAAGGGAAAAATTAAATTTTTTGTTTAAAAAAATTACTTTCAATTTAAATTGGAAATGATGGTTTTTTCAAAACGTTTTTGTATAGAGTGGTTTGCAAAAAAACTAAATTTAGATTTATTGAAATTAAACATTTCTTTCTAAAACAAAAAAGATACTAGCCTTTACTCAAGAAATGCGAAAATTAAATTTTTGGGCCCGGGAAAATGTTTTTTAATTTGTCGATTAGGTGCCCCGGGGTTTTGGGGTTTTTACAAAGACGGGGTATTTCAACGATCGAGATTTGAAAGGCGAGTTTCTGACAATTTTATTATGTTTTTTTTTTTCTTCAGATTACTGTAGTACCTTTTGTTGAACAAATCATTAATTCACACGTCTTACAGAATTCAAACAGTTCAAATTTCACTGAAAATCTTTTGTGGATGGAAAAAAAACTAAAAATTTTGTTTTTTTACCCTCTCCTTACCAGCTATTTTTCAGATTTCCCCAAATGCAACGTCCCAATTAACACAAAATATATTTTTAAATCACCCCAAAACACCATAGCGACTAGTTCTTGCGATACATAATGTCTTTAGCAAAACATGCTCTAAAAACACACTTTGTATTTTCTTAAATTTTATGATGTTCAAAAGAACTATGCTTTATGAGAATGTTGATTGTTTTCGTAACGAATGTGACGATTTTCCTATAGTTGGTAAGGAGGAGGGTAAAGTATAAACTAAAAAAATGTAATACATTTCAAATCTCGGAGATTTCAGTGTAGCTTAATCAACTTGAGGAGCGGTTTGGGTCGCCAATTATTAGGAAAATCCTTCCAAAAAAAAATTTGATTGTAGATTTTGTTGGAAAACGATATTTTATTTTTAATATCCTTGAAATTTAATATTATTGAAGTCCATCTTTTTTAAATTAGACTTTAAAGGCACGAAAAAACACAATCGAAAAGGGTAAGGTAGAAAGAAAGTGTGAAAAACGGAAAGCTATTTTGTATTTTCTCAATTTGTCATTTTTCTAAGGGTATGGAATACTGGTCCCCGAATCTATTCAAGGGATTGTCTGAAAATTTCCCACAGTTATCACAGACATAATGTATTATGTCACCATAGAGAGATTTTTGATAAGTGTGTGTATTTTTTTCCTTTCTATTTTCTCCCTCTCTCTACCTTTTTCTTTTCACAAATACAAGAAACATATTACATAAACAACACCCACAACCTCAACTTTCCACACACACACATAGAGCACCCCACACACCCACACACACACACACACCTACACACACACCAACATACAGACACACCCCCCCACCCACCCACACAAAAAAAAATACGATACAAAAAAACAAACA
>NW_027629069.1:0-2635 GCF_034508935.2 Berghia stephanieae | reverse complement strand
GTCGTTTTTGAACGTTTTTTGGTTTCCCAAAATGTTGAAAAAAAAAAAATTTTGGGGGTTTTTACGATTTTGAATTTTTTTCAGTTTTTTTCCGTAAAATTTTGACGATTTTTTCAATTTCCGAGTTTCAACAGTATGACAAAATCACGAATTTTTCCCATGAAAAGCCCGTTTTTGAGCTCTTTGAGATTACAATTTTAAAAATAGAATTTTGGAGTTTCCAGTTTTTTCATTTTTTTTCACGTTTTTTTTTTTTGACGTTTTGTTAAATTTCGAGTTTTCGACAATCTTGAAATCTTAAATTTTTTTGCTTGAAATAGTCGATTGGATTTCGGTTTTAAAATGAAAAAATTAAAAATTTTTTTGATTTTTGAATTTTTCGTTTTTTTTTCCATTTTTATGGTAAAATTATGACGTTTTTTCAAATTCCAAATTTTTCGACAATCTATAAAATCTTCAAATATTTGTGAAAGAGTCGATTTTGAAGTTTTTCGGTTTCCAATTTGAAAAAAAAAATTTTAGGAGTTTCAGATTTTTTTTTTTTTTCCTTTTTTTTTTCGGGAATTTGACGAATTTTTTCAATTTCCGAGTTTTAAAAAGTTGAAAAAATCATCAAATTTTTGCATAAAAGAGCCCGTTTTGGCTTTTTTGAATTCACAATGTTTAGAAAGTGGTTTTTTTGGGAAAATTTTCCAGATTTTTTTTTTTTTTTTACGTTTTGTTTTTTGACGATTTGTTAAAAATTCCGATTTTCGACAATTATGAAATTTAAATTTTTGCTTAAAAATAGTCACTTGAGCCTTCGAGTTTTAAAATGATCAAAAAAAAATTTGGTTTTTTTTTTTCGTTTTTGACTTTTTGGTGAAATTTTACGTTTTTTCAAATTTCCGAATTTTGACCATAAATCTTAATTTTGCATGAAAGAGTCGTTTTTTAAAAGTCTTTCGAGTTTCAAAATTTGAAAAAAATAATTTTGGGGTTTTACGATTTTTTTTTTTTTTTCACTTTTTTTTTTCGTAAAATTTGAGTTTTTTTTAAAAATTTTCCGGTTTTTTCAAAGGCAAATTTTTTTGCATGAAAGAGTCCTTTTTGGAGATCTTTCGAGATTAAAATGTTTAAAAAGTTAGAATTTGGTTTTTCCCGATTTTTCTTTTTTTTTTCCTTTTTTTTTTTTTGAGGGGGGGGGGGGGGAAAAATTTGACGATTTTTTAAAAATTTCCGAGTTTTCAAACAATCTATGAAATCTTAAAATTTTTTTGCTTGAAATAGTGACTTTGAGCATTTAGGTTTTACATGTCAAAAATTAAAATTTGGTTTTTTGAATTTTTCGTTTTTTTCCCTTTTTATGGTGAAATTTGCGATTTTTTAAAATTTTCCGAATTTTCACAATCTGATGAAATCTTAAAATTTTTTGATGAAAGAGCGATTTTGAACGTTTTGGTTTCACAATGTTAAAAATAAAAAATTTTGGAGTTTACAGTTTTTTGTTTTTTTCCTTTTTTTTCCCCGTGAATTTGCGTTTTTTTAAAATTTCCCGGTTTTCAACAGTATGACAAAAATATCAAATTTTTTGTAAAGGCCCCGTTTTGGATTTTTTGGAATTCAAAATGTTTAGAAAGTAGAATTTTTGGGATTTCCAGTTTTTCTTTTTTTTTCAGTTTTTTTTTTTTGAGATTTGTTAAAAATTTCCCGAGTTTTCGACAATCTGAGAAAATCTTCAATTTTTTGCTTAAATAGTCGACTTTGAGCATTTCAGGTTTTACAATGATCAAAAATTAAAATTTGATTTTGAATTTTTCGATTTTCCACGTTTTTGGGTAAAATTATGACGTTTTTTTTAAATTTTTCGAATTTTTCGAATTATAAAATCTTGTTTTTTTGCAGAAGAGTCGATTTTAAAGTCTTTCGAGTTTCACAATTTGAAAAATAAAAATTAGGAGTTTACAGTTTTTTGTTTTTTTTTTCACTTTTTTTTTTGGGGGTTGAATTTTTGGATTTTAAATTTCCGAGTTTTAAAACGTATGACAAAATATAATTTTTGCATGAAAATTCCTTTTTTGGCTTTTTTGAGTTCAAAAATGTTTAGAAAGTAAATTTTGGGGATTTCCAGATTTTTATTTTTTTTTTTTTTTTTTTTAGGGGGGGGGGGGGGACGATTTTTTAAAATTTTCCGAGTTTCGACAATCTGAAAAATTTTCAATTTTTGTTAAAATAGTCGATTTTGAGCTCTTCAAGTTTTACAATGATCAAAATTAAATTTGGATTTTTAAAAATTTTTCGTTTTTTCAGTTTTAGGGTGAAATTTGCGATTTTTAAAAATTCCAAATTTTCGACAATCTATAAATCTTAAATTTTTTGCATGAAAAGTCGATTTTAAAGTCTTTGAGTTTAAATTTAAAAAATAAAAAATTTAGGATTTTACAGATTTTTGATTTTTTTCATTTTTTTTTTCTTGAATTTGACATTTTTCAAATTTCATTTTTCAACAGTATGACAAAATCATCAATTTTTGGAAAAAAAGGGTCCGTTTTGAGCATTTGAGTTCACAATGTTTAGAAAGTAAAATTTTTGGGAAATTTCCCAATTTTTCATTTTTTTAGTTTTTTTTTTTTTTTGAAAAAAGCCCAAAAAATTT
>NW_027629067.1:0-17280 GCF_034508935.2 Berghia stephanieae | reverse complement strand
GTTGGCGTGGGGGGCGCCGCGGCGACGCCGACAGAACGGGGAACGCTGCGTGGGCACCGGGGAGAGCCGTCGTCTCTTTTTAAGGTCTGGTTCGCCTGGATCGGGTCGACGGAGAAAGGGCGGGCCCAGGCCGAAAAGCGTCGCCGTAGACATGGCTGCGTCCGGAGCGCTCACGGCGGTCCGTGAAAACCCCGTCGAGGGCACGTCAATCTCGCTGCCCGGCCGTACTCATGTCCGCAGCAGGTCCCCTAGGTTAGCAGCCTCTGGTCCACGGAGTAATGTAGGTAAGGGAAGTCGGCAAAATGGATCCGTAACTTCGGGAGAAGGATTGGCTCTGAGGGCCGGGACGGTCGGGCTAGGGGAGGAAGCGGGCAGAACCGCACGCACCTGAGGGGACACTCCGAGGGGGAGGGACGTGCGCGGAAACCCGTGGGGGCCCGGGCCCGAGCGGCCTCGCTCGGCTGACGCCCTTCGCGGGGCGCGTTGGCTGCGCGGGGGACAACCGACGCGACCTCCGACTCCGCTGTTCAGAACTGTCACGGACAGGGGGAATCCGACTGTCTAATTAAACAGAGCGTCTCGACAGCCTGAAAAGGTGTTTACGGGACGTGATTTCTGCCCAGTGCTCAGAATGTCAAAGTGAAGAGATTCGCATAAGCGCGGGTAAACGGCGGGGAGTAACTATGACTCTCTTAAGGTACCCAAATGCCTCGTCGTCTAATTAGCGACGCGCACGAACGGATTAACGAGATTCCACTGTCCCTATCTACGCCCCGGCGAAATCACAGCCAAGGGAACGGGCTTGGTGAAATCAGCGGGGAAAGAAGACCTGTCGAGCTTGACTCTAGTCCGACTCTGTGGAGGAGCGTGGGGGGTGTAGCATAGGCGGTAGCGTCTTCGGGCGCGACAGTGAAATACCGCTACCCCGCGGGACCTCCACTTACCCGACGGGAGTGGGGACTCGGCGCCCTTCTTGCAGGTAGGGGCGTACGAGGTTCAGACGTCAAGCCGCCGTCGCGTCGGGCTCGGGGAGTCCACGACTCCCCCCGACGCGGTCACGACGGCGACAGGACCCTGCCGGGGACAGCCTCGGACGGGGAGTTTGACTGGGGCGGTACATCTTCTAAAGCGCAGCGAAGGTGTCCAAGGCGGGCTCAGCGAGGACGGGAAACCTCGCGTAGAGCAAAAGGGCAAATGCTGCTCGACCAGGATTTTCAGTACGAAATACTGGCCGTTGAAGCGGGCCTATCGATCCTTTCGACGTTGGGAGTTTCAAGCGAGAGGTGTCAGAAAAGTTACCACAGGGATAACTGGCTTGTGGCGGCCAAGCGTTCATAGGCGACGTCGCTGATTGATTTCCCTTTGATGTCGGCTTTCCTATCATTGCGAAAGCAGAATTCGCCAAGTGTCGGATTGTACACCCGCCAACAGGGAAACGTGAGCTGGGTTTAGACCGTCGTGAGACAGGTTAGTTTTATCCTACTGATGAAGCGCCCTTGCCACGGTAATCTTGCTCAGTACGAGAGGAACGGTGAGTTCGGACCTCTGGTTCGCGCGTCCGGTCGTCAGGCCGATGGCGCCAGGCTACGTCCGTGGGAGTACGACTGAACGCCTCTAAGTCGGAACCCCGCCCGGTGAGCAAGGGTGAGCTTAGCTAGGGCCCTGAGCGTGCAGGCAACATTAAGCCGGCAACCCTCGGGTTGTCGGCTAGTGCCGTGACGGCCCGCTCGTCACGCGCGCTAGATCTGTGGTGCGCGTGGCTGGGTCGGTATCATCCACGTCCGTTAGGGGCAAGAAATCGCGTGCGGACCACATGTATTCCGTCGGGGTGTTGTAAGCGTTTAGAGCTGTCCTGGTACGGCGACCCGTTGAGACTAAGCCCGGACGCTGAGATTTTCCCTCCAGCAGGGTTTGTCTCGGCCACCTTTCCCCCCGGCACGGCACGGCCCGGGCCCCGATCGGCCAGCCTTCGAGTCCTTGCTCTGCTCGGCTCGGCATGCTGGCGGTGCGGCGCGCGGCGGCGGCGGGTGCGAGAGTGTCATAACACGTATAAATACATTTACTTTACTTTATTACTTCTTCTTCAAAGTTCTATCTCCTAGAACTTGGAGAATTTTTTTTTCTCTCCCCCTGTCCAGAGGCACTAATCCGTCCAGAGGCACTAATCCGTCCAGAGGCACTAGTCCGTCCAGAGGCACTAATCCGTCCAGAGGCACTAATCCGTCCAGAGGCACTTTTAGTTTTCCTTCTTTGCTGTCTGCGAAGTAAAATTCGCCAACTGCTTTTTTTTTTTTTTTTTTTTTTTTTTCAATTTTGTTTTTTCCTTTGTCAGCCCCTTAAAATGGGCTTCTGCGAAGCGGAAAATTCGCCAACTGCTTTTATTTAGCCCCTTAATAGACTTCTGAGAAGGCGGGATTCGCCATTGCCCCTTAATAGGCTTCTGGAAGGGGAAAATTCCCCAAACTGCATTTCATTTGTCCCTTATAGGCTTCTGCGAAGGGAATGCCAACTGCATTTCATTTGTCCCAAATAGGCTTCGCGAAGCGGAATTCGCCAACTGCTTTATTTTTTTTACCGGCTTTGCAAAAGCGGAATTCCCCAACTGTTTTATTCAGTCTTAATAGATTTCTGAGAAGCGGAATTGCCAAACTGATTTTATTTGCCCTTTTAAACAGGTTTGCGGGGGGAAATTCCCCCAACTGCATTTTTTTTTGTCCAAAATAGGTTTTGCGAAGCGGGATTCGCAACTGTATTTTTTTTTTTTTTTTTTCCCTTTTTTTTTTTTTTAAAATTTTTCTTTTTTTTTTTTTCGCGCCCTTAATGGCTTCTGCGAAGCGGAATTCCCCAACTATTTTTTAAACATTTTGGGTCGCTGCCTATTTTTCGTTTTGCGCTTTAAAAATTTTTTTTTTTTTTTTTTAATTTGGGTACCTCTTGACATTGCCCCTCTGCGAAGGAATTCCCCAACTGCTTTTTTGTGATTCGTGCGGCGTACTGTTGACATTGCGCGCATTTTCTCTCTCTCTCTTTTCCCCTCTCTCTCTCTTCTCTCTCTCTCTCTCTCTCTTTTCTCTCCTCTCTCTCTCTCTCTCTCCTCTTTTTTTTTTTTTTTTTTTTTTTTCGTTTCCTTATCCCCTTTTTGCGAAGCGTTTTCGCCAACTGTATTTTTTTTAAAATTTTTTATTTTTTAAATTTGGGGGTTTTTTGTTTTTGTTTTTTTTCTTCCCTTAATAGGCTTTGCGAAAGCGGAATTCCCAACTGTTTTTTAAAAAATTTTTTTGCTCGGTACTCAAACTTTGTGCCGTTTTTCACCTACTCAGAAGGAAAACTGAAGTATTTTTTTTCCCCTTCTTTCTGTCGTGCCCCGCTCTGACGTTAGATGTTGTGTTGGCTGTGACGCTTTTTAAAGCGCTTTGAGCACAAATTTGCCTGGCTGGGCTAGTTGAGTACTCGATAGAAAGGTTTTTTACTCGCATTTTCCCCCCGTAATCAGATGAAAACAAATACTGGCCGGGTAGTGTTTTTCCCCGCCCCTGTGTGTCCCGCTCTGCACGCTAAGGTTGTGTTGGTTTGAGCTTTTGTAAAGCGTTTGGCCGATTCCCCGGGCTGGGGCCATAGTTGGTATCATAAAAAGGTTCTTTCTGCATTTCCCCCCCGTAATAGATGTAAAACAATACTGGCCCGGGGTAGTGTTTTTCTCCGGGCCTGTCGGTCCCGCTTGCCCGACTTTTTTTTGCTTTTGGGTGTGCCCGGGGTTTTTAAAAGCGCTTTTTGGCCGATTGCCTGGCTGGCGATGTTGAGTACCGATGAAAGGTTCTTTACTGCATTCTTCCCCGAATAGTGTTAAAACCGATCCCGGCCGTGAGTGTGTTTTTCCGCCCTGTCGTCCCCCGCTCTGCACGTTAGAGTGTTCTGTGGCTTAGAGCGTTGTAAAGGCTTTAGCACGTTCCCTGGCTCGGGCATATTGAGTACTCGATAAAAGGTTCTTTACTCGCATTCTCCCCCGAAATCAGATGTAAAACGAATCCCCGGCCCTTGAGTAGGTTTTTCTCGTCCTGTGTGCCGCTCTGCCGCAAAGGGTTTTGCTTTTGGTGTGACGCTTTTGTAAAGCGCTTTGACCCGATTGTGGCCGGCGCATAGTTGGTATCGTAGAAGGTTCTTTACTCGCTTTCTCCGAAATCAGATGTAAAAACGAATACCTGGCCGTGAGTAGGTTTTCTCCGTCCGTCGTGTCCGCTCTGCCGCAAGTTTTGCTGGGGTGTAGACGCGTTTTTTAAAGCGCTTTGAGACGATTGCGGGCTGGCGTATTTTGAGTATGTAGAAAGGTTTTTCCCCGCTTCTTCCCGTAATCGATGAAAAACAAATCCCGGGCCCGTGAGTAGTGTTTTCTCCGCCCCTGTCTTTGTCCGCTTGCACGTAAGTGTTGCTGTTGGCTGTAGGGGGTTTTTTAAAGCGTTTGAGCACGATTCCCTGGTCGGGCAAGTTGGTCTCGATGAAGGTTCTTTACCGTTTTCTCTCCCGAACAGATGAAAACGTACCTGGCCTGGTAGTGTTTTCCGTCCGTCGTGTCCGCTCTGCACGTTAGAGTGTTGCTGTTGGCGTGACGCGTTGTAAAGCGTTTTGACCCGATTGTGGCTCGGCGCATAGTTGAGTACTCGTAAAAGGTTTTTACTCGATTCTCTCCCCGTAATCGATTTTAAAACGAAATACCTGGCGTGAGTTAGTTTTTTCCCCGTCCTGTGTGTCCCGTCTGCACCAAGTGTTGTGTTGGGTGACGCTTTGAAAGCGCTTTGAGCACGATTTCCCTGGCTCGGGGATGTGAGTACGTTTAAAAAGCCTTTTACTCGCATTCCCCCCCGTATTGATGTAAAAACGAATACCGGGCCCGTGAGTAGTGTTTTCTCCGTCCTTGTGTCCCTCTGACCAAGGTTGCGTTGGCTGTGACGCGTTGAAAAAGCGCTTTGAGCCGATTGCCTGGTCGGCGCATGTTGGTTCGATAAAAAGGTTTTACTCGCATTCTCCCCCCCGTAATCAGATGAAAAACGAATACTGGCCGTGGTAGTGTTTTTCCCCGCCCTGTCGTGCCGCTTGCGTAGTGTTGTGTTGGCTGTAACGCGTTTTTAAAAGCGTTTTTGAGCACGTTTTCCCTGGTGGCATATTTGAGTACTCGTTAGAAAGGTTCTTTACTGCATTCTCCCCCGTAATCGTTGTAAAGAATACCGGGCGGGGTTAGTGTTTTCCCCGTCCTGTCGTGTCCCGCTTTGCACGAAAAAGTGTTGTGTTGGTGTAGCCGGTTGAAAAGCGTTTTGGGACGTTTGCTGGCTCGGCGATGTGGTCTCGATAGAAAGGTTTTTATCGCATTTTTCCCCCCGAAATCAGATGAAAAACGAATCCGGGCCGTAGTAGGTTTTCTCCGCCCTGTGTGTCCCCGCTCTGCCCCAAAGTTTTGCTTTTGGTGTAGACGCGTTTTTAAAGCGCTTTGAGCACGATTGCCTGGCTCGGCGTAGTTGATTCGAAAAAAGGTTTTTCTTTATCGTTCTTCCCCGAAAATCGATGTAAAACGAATACTGGCCGTGAGTAGTTTTTTCTCGTCCTGTCGTGTCCCGCTCTGCACGTTAGAGTGTTGCTGTTGGCTTTTTTGGACGCTTTGTAAAGCGCTTTGGCACGTTCCTGGCTGGGCTGTTGGTATCGATAAAAAGGTTCTTTACTGCATTCTTCCCGTAATCAGATGTAAAACGTTTAGGGCCGTGAGTGTTTTTTTCCCCGTCCTGCCCGTGCCCCGCTCTGCCGCTAAGTGTTGCTGTTGGTGAGCGCGTTTGTAAACGCTTGAGCCGTTCCTGGCTCGGGCTATTTGATCTCGATAAAAAGGTTTTTACTCGCATTTCTCCGTAATAAAAGTAAAACAAATACCTGGCCGGAGTAGGTTTTCCCCGTCTGTCGTGCCCCCGCTCTGCACGCTAAGTTTTGCTTTTGGCTGTGAGGTTGTAAAGCGCTTTGAGCCGTTTGCCTGGTCGGCGCATGTTGAGTACTCGATAGAAAGGTTCTTTACTCGCTTTTCTTCCCCGTAATCGAGTTAAAACAAATCCGGGGCCGTGAGTAGTGTTTTCCCGTCTTCGTGCCCCGCTTGCACGCTAAGTGTTGCTTTGGGGCTGTAGACGCGTTGTTAAAGCGTTTGGCACTTTTGCTGGCTCGGGCATAGTTGGTACTCGATAAAAAGGTTCTTTACTCGTTTTTCCCCCCCGTAATCAGATGTAAAACGAATCCCTGGCCGTGAGTAGTGTTTTCTCCGCCCTGTCGGTCCGCTCTGCACGTTGAGTGTTGTGTTGGCGTAGGCGTTGAAAAGCGCTTTGAGCACGATTGCTGGCTCGGCGCATGGGGGTATCGATAAAAAGGTTCTTTACTCGTTTCTCCCCCCGAAATCGATGTAAAACGAATACCTGGCCGGGAGTAGTGTTTTCTCCGTCCTGCGTGCCCCCGTTTGCACGCTATTTTTGCGTTGGCTGTAGAGGTTGTAAAGCGTTTTTTGAGCCGTTTGTGGTCGGCCTGTTGAGTACTGATAAAAACCCTTTTATCGCTTTTCCCCCCGTAATCAGAGTAAAAGAATACGGCCCCGTGAGTAGTTTTTTTCCCGCCCTGCGTGTACCCCTCTGCAGAAAGTGTTGTTGGCTGTAGAGCGTTGAAAAGGCTTTAGACGATTGCCTGGCTGGCGCATGGGAGTACCATAAAAAGGGAAAGGGTTTTCTTTACTCGCATTCTCCCCGTAATCGATGAAAAACAAAATCCCGGGCCCGTGAGTAGTGTTTTCCCCGTCCTGTGGTCCCGCTCTGCACGCTAAGTTTTGCTGGGGCTGTAGGCGTTGTAAACGTTTTTGGCACGTTTTCCTGGCTCGGCGCTTTTGAGTACTCGTAAAAAGTCTTTACTCCCCCATTTTTCCCGTAACGTGAAAAAACGAATACCTGGCGTGAGTGGGTTTTTCCCCGCCCTTTCGGTCCCTTGCACGCTAAGTGTTTGTTGGCTGTAGAGGGTTTTGTAAAGGCTTTGACCCCCGATTCCCTGGTGGCAAAAGGTTGGTACTCGATAGAAAGGTTTTTTTACTCGCATTCTCTCCCGTAATCAGATGTAAAAGAATCCCTGGCCGTGAGTAGGGTTTTTCTCGCCTGTCGTCCCCCGCTCTGCACGCTAAGTTTTTGTGTTGGCGTAGAGCGTTGTAAAGGGCTTTGGCACGATTCCCTGGTGGGCTAGTTGGTATCGATAAAAAGGTTCTTTACTCGCATTCTCTCCCGAAATCAGAAAAAAAAACGAATCTGGCCGTGAGTGTGTTTTTCCGTCCTGTCTTTCCCCGCTCTGCACGTTAGAGGTTGTTTTGGTTTGTAGACGCGTTTAAAGCGCTTTGAGACGATTCCCTGTGGGCATAGTTGAGTACTCGTGAAAGGTTTTTACTCGCTTTTCCCCCCCGTAATCGAGAAAAAACGAATAGGCCGGAGTAGGTTTTCCCCCGCCCTGTCGGTCCCGTTGCCGCTAAGTGTTGTGTTGGCTGTAGCGCGTTTAAAGCGCTTTGAGCACGATTCCCTGGCTGGGCCCCCTAGTTGGGGTATCGATAAAAAGGTTTTTACTCGCATCTCCCCCCGTAATCAGATGTAAACAAATTTTGGCCGTGAGTTTTGTTTTCTCGCCTGCGGCCCCGCTGCACGCAAGGTTGTTTTGGCTGTAGACGCGTGTAAGCGTTTTGAGCCCGATTCCCGGGCCCGGCGCAAGTTGGTTCGATAGAAGGTTCTTTCTGCATTCTCTCCCCCGTAATCAGATGAAAACGAATACCTGGCCGTGGTAGTGTTTTCCCGTCCTGTGTGTCCGCTCTGAGCTAAGGTGTTTTGGGTGTGACGCGTTGTAAAGCGTTTGGCACGATTCCCTGCTGGCGATGTTGAGTACCGATAAAAAAGGTTTTTATCGCATTCTTCCCCAATAGATTTTAAAACAAATCCCGGGCCCCCGTGGTAGGTTTTTCCCGTCCTGTGTGTCCGCCTGCACTTTAGGGGTTTTTTGTGTTGGCTGTGACGCGTTTTTTAAAACGTTTGAGCACGATTCCCGGGTCGGCGCATTTTGAGTACTCGAAGAAAGGTTTCTTTTGCATTCTCTCCCCGTAACAGATGTAAAACAAAAATACTGGCCGTGAGTGGGGTTTTCTCCGTCCTGCGTGTCGTCTGCACGAAAGTGTTGCGTTGGCTGTAGACGCGTTGTAAAGCCTTTGGCCGATTCCCTGCTGGCTATTGGTATCGTAAAAAAGCCCTTTACTCGCTTCTCTCCCGTAATCAGAGTAAAACAAATCCCTGGCCGGAGTAGTGTTTCTCCGTCCTGGGGGGTGTCCGCTTGCACGTAAGGTTTTTTTTTTTTTTTTGCTGTTGGCTGTGGGACGCGTTTTTAAAAGCGTTTTTGAGCACGATTCCCTGGCTCGGCGCATGTTGGTCTCGATGAAGGTTCTTTACTCGCTTTCTTCCCCGTAATCGATTTTAAAACGGGATACCTGGCCGGTGAGTGTTTTTTTTTTTTTTCCGGTCCTGTCGTGTCCCGCTCTGCACGCTAAGTTTTTGCTGTTGGCTGTTGCGCGTTGTTTAAAGGCTTTGAGCCATTGCCTGGTGGGCGCTAGTTTACTCGATAAAAGGGTTTTTTTCTCCATTCTTCCCGTTTTTCAGATTAAACGAATCGGCTGTGGGTAAAGGTTTTCCCCCGTCTTTGTGTCCCCGCCTGCACGTTAGAGTGTTGCGGGCTGTTAGACGCGTTGTAAAGGTTTTGAGAAAAGATTTCCCGGCTCGGCGCATGGAGTACTCGTGAAAAGGTTTTTTCTCGCATTCTCTCCCCGACAGATTTTTAAAAAAAGAATACCCTGGCCGTAAAGGGTTTTCCCCTCCTGTAAGTTTCCCGCTCTGCAGCTAAGTGTTGCTTTGGGCTTTGGTAGGACCTTTGTAAAGGGGTTTGGGCCCCGTTTGCCGGGGTCGGGCTGTTGGACTCGATAAAAAGCCTCTTTACCACATCCCACATAATAACAATAATAAAAAATAAAATAAATAATAAAAAAAAATAATAAAATAATAATAATAAAAAAAATAATAATATAATTTATGGGGTTTTTGGGTTGGGGGTCCCTTTTCGCGCTCCCCTTTTCAGAGTTGGCCAGGGGCCCCGGCCCAAACCGGCGGGTTTTTCAAACCCCCGGTTTGGGGGAGCTTTATTCTACGTTTTATGCTGTCGATTCGGGGCTTTACCGAGGGGCCCGTCCGGGGGTAAGAAGCCTCGCTAGGGGCCGGGAAAAGGACTCTGCCCCGGGACGCTCCCCGGTAACCCCTCGGGGCCGGGGGGAAAAACCTTTGGTCGAGCGCTTTTCCCTCTACGGACAAATTTTTGAATAAAAAAAAACCCCCCTATGATGCACCTGGGACCCCCCCTTTTGCGACCGGTTTTGACTTCGGGGCCCTTCCGTTAGGCCTGTATCGCTTGGCGGAGTGTTAACGCGTTCCGCTACTTCGCTAGAGTCGGGCG
The DNA here is from genome assembly GCF_034508935.2 of Berghia stephanieae. Lineage (NCBI taxonomy): Eukaryota > Metazoa > Mollusca > Gastropoda > Nudibranchia > Aeolidiidae > Berghia > Berghia stephanieae. Next base: position 7,749 of record NW_027629067.1, on the reverse strand, counting down.
ATCGCGACTGGGGCTCGTGGGTTTGGGCCCCCACGGGCCGGCCCCCCGTCCCGGGGGTTAAAAACCCGGTTTGGGGAGCCTTTATTCATACGTTTTTATCGCCTGTAGTCGAGGCTTTCCCGCCGGGGTCCGGGGGTAAAAAGCTCCCTACGGGAGAAGGACTCTAGCGCCGGGAGCCCCCGCGGTAACCCCTCGAGGGCGAGGAAAAATTGGTCGGGGCCCCTTTCTCTCGGAGCGAATTTGAATGAAAAAACCCACACCTTGATCGCACCGGGGACCCCCCCATTCCCCGCCCGGGTTTTTAAAATTGGGGGCCCCTTTCCCTTGGGGCCCCTGTACTCGCTTGGGGGGAGTGTTAAACGCGTTCCCGCATTGCTAGAGTGGGCGATCGACGATCGGCTGATCGAGTTGGCCACGGGCCGGCCCAACCCTCCCGGGGGTTTCAAATCCCGGTTGGGGCTTTTTCATAGTTTTTATCCCCTCGTCGATTGGGGTTTTCCGCAGGGCCCCTGGGGTAAGAAGCTACCCTAGGGCCCGGAAGGACTCTGCGCGGGCGCCCCCGCGGTAAGCCCCCCGAGGGCGGGAAAAAAATTTTGGTCGAGGCTTTCCTTTACGGAGCAAAATTGAATGAAAAAAAAACCCCACCCCTAGATCGCACCTGGGACCCCCCCATTCCCGCCCGGGTTTTTGAATTCGGGGCCCTTCCGTTGGGGCCCTGTACTCGCTTGGCGGAGTTTTTTTAAAACGGTTCCCGTACTTCGCTAGGTCGGGCTCGACGCCGGGGGCTCAAATCGAGTTGGCCCAGGGCCCGGCCCAACGTCCCGGGGTTAAACCCCCGGGTTTTGGGGTTTTTATTCATCGTTTTTATCGCCTCGTCGATTCGAGGCTTTACCAGGGCGTCCCGGGGGAAAAAGAAGCTTCGCTACGGCCCGAAAAGGGACTCTGCGCGGGAAAACGCCCCCGCGGTAAGCCCCCCGGGGGCGGGGGAAAAACTTTGGTCGGCGCTTTTCCCTTACGGAGCAAAATTTGAATGAAAAAAAACCCCCCACCTATGAGCCCCTGGGATCCCATTCCGACCGGTTTTAACTTGGGGGCCCTTTCCGTTGGGGGCCCTGTATCGCTTGGCGGAGTGTTTAAAGGGTTTTCCCGCTACTTCGTAGATCGGGCGATCGAGGGGCTGGGGCCGATCGATTTGGGCCCCACGGGCGGCCAACCTGCCGGGTTAAACCCCCGGTTTGGGGGTTTATTCATACGATTTTTGCCTCTCGATTCGGGTTTCCCGCAGGGGCCCCTGGGAAAAGAAGCCTCGCTAGGGCCCGAGAAGGACTTGGCCCCGGGACGCTCCCGCGGTAAGCCCCGGGGGCCCGGGGGAAAAAAATTTTGGTCGAGCGCATTTCCTCTCCGGAGCGAATTTGAATGAAATAAACCCCCCACTATGATCGCACCTGGGACCTCCCATTGCGCCCGGTTTTTGAACTTCGGGGCCCCTTCCGTTAGGGCCCTGTACTGTGGGAAAAAAGCCGTTTAGCGGCTTTAAAAAACGCGTTCCCGTACTTGTGAGTAGTTGCGTGGGAAATTCGGGCTGTTCGGGGTGGGGCTGGGTTTCCCATACGGCGGGGGTAAATCTGAATTTGCCCCAAAAAAAATTTTTTTTTTTGTAGCCCGCAGGGGAAAAAAGGGTACCTTCCCGGGGGGTTTGGGACGTATATAGGGAAGGCGGTCGTCGGTGGGAAAAAATTTGAAATTGAAGAAAAGGCGGCCAAAAGGCGCGGGGTTTTGGCCTCTGGTACCCCCACGGTCCCCGCCCCGGGACGAGCGGTGGCGGGGGCCCGGAGTCGGTCCCGGTTTAGCTCCTCGGTAAGGACCTAGAGTCGTGTGAGCGCGAGCGTGCGGGCGGGGAGCATCCGACCCACAGCGGGGAAGGGGCCGGGGGTAAAACGTTGTGCGGTAGAGTCGGAAGGGCCGTCGGGAAAGGGAGTCGAGCGCTGGGGAGGTTCTCGGGTTGGGCTTCGGTCGTCGGCGCCCGTAGCTCCTGTCCCAGCGGGCCCGTCCGCCGGGGTGTGAAATGGATACGCTACCAGGTTGATCCCTCCCTGTAGTCTTATGCTTGTCTTGAGGGTTAAGCCATGCACGCCTATGCTCACCCTACACAGAAGGGGAAGCCGCGAACTGCTCAGTATATCGGCGATAATACACGGGGTGGGCGATGTTTGTCCGGACCCCTGTAGGAACCCCAGAGCTAATACGTGCACACGAGTCCTCCTCCTAAGGGGGGTTACCTCCGCGGGGAGAGGGCGCATTTATTAGGATCTTGCCCGGCGGCGGGTGGTTAACGCCGCCCGCCGGCTGAGGCGAACTCTGGGTATGTGACGACGCTGTTAGCGGCGTGCCCGTTGTCTCGCCGTCCCATCAAATTTAGACGGCCCGGGCAAGAGCCCCCGTGTTGGCTACGGGTGACGGAGGATCAGGGTTCGACCGGAGAGGGAGCCTGCGAGACGGCTACCCGCTTAAAGGGGGGCAGCAGGCGCGCAACTTACCCCCTCCCAGCACGGTGAGGTAGTGAAGATTAAATGTCGGGGTGGGCTCGCATGCGAGCCTAGCGTTCGGATTGAGCGTAGACCAAAAACCCCGTGCCGGTTGATGACCTATCGGAGGGCAAGCCTGGTGCCAGCAGCCGCGGTAATTCCCGCTCCGATGGCGTTTTGTTGTAGTTGCTGCGTTTAAAACGCTCGTAGTTGGATCTCTGAGGTTTACGGCAGCGACAAACCGCGGGTTTACGTTGCCCCGGCGATTATGCACCGTCGTGGTTTTGGGGATGGAGCAAGCGGTGCCTTCCGGTGCCCCAACCGGACCCTCGCGACGGATCTCGCCGGGGCATCGGCTTGCCGTCGCTGCGGTTTAGTCTCTTTCCGTCTTAAGCCGTTGTCGGCTTGGTACGTGGCGTATCTGGGGCCCACACTAAGGTACGGGCGGTGTTCTCCCTGAATCAATTGGGAGTGCTCAAAGCAGGTCGTGCTCGCCCAGCTTTGCTCGGAACGGGGGGGGGCGTATTTTAACCGGGGGAGGGGGGAACCCCGACGATCGCGGGGGGAAAAACAAGAGCAAAGGGCCCCGGCCAAGAGCGCCTTCGTTGATCATGAACAAAGTCGGAAAAAACAACGGGGTCGGGTCCCGCGGTATTCCGACAGTAAACCCATGCCGCCCGGGTTACGGGGGGACGCCCCCTTGGGGGAAGCCTCGCGGGGGCCCCGGAAAACCCGGGTGCCTTTTTTCCGGGGGGATAGGGTTTCGCAAGGCTGAAATTTAAAAAGGAAATTTGACAAAGGGGGCACCCCAAGTGGGCCTGCGGCTCTTTTTAAATCAACCGGGGAATTTACACCCGGGGGAAAAAACCGCGGGGATTAAACAGACGAGGCTTTTTTCCTGTTGGGTTGGGTGGTGGTGCATTTTTTTCTAGCCCGTGGAGCAAACCCGCCCGGGTTAAACCCGGGATAACGGGCGAACTTTTGCCCTGGGGGAAAAAACAAACGGCGGTCAAGAGGGGTCCCCCTAAAGGGGTTGGGGTGGGCCCCTTTCGGCCTGGGTCGGGCGTCGGTCCCCCCCACTCGGGGAAAAAGGGGGTGCCCCGGCCCGCCGTCCCCCGGGGCCCGCCCTCCTGCGGGGTTTTTAACCCCAGCAGTGCGTACGAGAGGGAAAACCATAACGGGGTTTTTGGGGACCCTTAGACTCCCGGGCTCACGTGTGCTCCCAGTGGGGGGCGCCACCGGCGGGTGTAGACCGTGAGCGTGGGAGTCTTCATGCCCCGGGGGCGGTTTTTCCTGCATTGGGCCGTGAAAATCGGAATGCCACTTTATTCACGGGTCACACCCCCTGCCGCCCTTGGGTTCCCCCCCTTTGTACACACCCCCCGTCGCTCCCCTTTCGGGGGAGGGCCGCAGCCGGGGGCCCCGGAGTGGCCGGCGAGAGGGAAAGTTTTTCGGTCCTAAAATGCAGCCCCGTCCCGACGGATGGGGCGACTGCCGACCTCATTCGGACGAGGGTACCCGCCGAACTAAAACATTTCAGTAGCGGAGGAAAAGAAACAACGGGGACTCCCCAAATAACGGCGAGTGAAAGCGGGAAGAGCCCAGCGCTGAAAACCCCTGGGCCGTGCCCGCGGGGAGCTGTAGCGTTTCGGGTCGGTGTCGAAGCGGGATTCGGTGGATTAGCGCCCCGCGAAGAGCTTCTCGAGCGTGCTTGCCAGAGCGGGTGACAGGGCCTTGCGGGCGGCGCTCCCTTCCGGCCGACCTCGACCCCGGAGTCGGGTTTTGCTTGGCAGTGCAGCCCGAAGCGGGGGTGGAAACTCCACCTAACGCTATGTACCTGCGCGGTACGATAGCGACAAGTACTGTGAGGGAAAAGTTGAAAGAACTCTGAAGAGCGGGTTGCAAAGCGCCAGCGTGAAAACCGGCCAGGGGTACACTGGCTGAGCGAGCGACGTGTCCCGCCGTGGCGGCTGGTCGCCCCGTGCCCCCCGCGGAGGGCGCCCGGAGACGGGGGGACGCTTCCGAGTTGGGGGTCGAGGCGCGTGCCCCACCACGGCGGGTCTCGCTGCCACCGGCACGGGCCTTCTCGTCGCGCGCCCTACGCGGGTCGTCGGCTGCGGATCGTGGCGCGAGTTGGCACGAGTGCGGTCGTTATCGGGTGCCGTGGTCGACCGCGGACAAACGGCGGCGGTTCGCCCCGGGGGGTGTCGGCCTCCCGGGCGGGCGCTCCGGTCCGTCTCGAAAGGTAGCGCAGGTTAATCGGTACTGCACGACCGTCTGAAACACAGGACCAAGGAGCGACGCCTGTGCGAAGGCCGCAGGGTTTCACTAAACCCAACGGCGATGTGAAAAGCGAGAGGCCCCTCGCGGGCCGGAGGGCGGGATCTCTCGGGCGACTCACGAGTCCCCTGAGCGCACCGCCGGCGCGGTTCGCCGCGTTGACGGCCCTGTCGGTAGCATGAGTGAAGTGGCGTCGGGACCCGAAGATGGTGATCTACGCTGGCAGAGCCAGAGCGAAGCGGGGAACTCTTGGGTGGAGGCTCGAACGACTTCTGAGTGCACATCGGACCCGCGCTTTGGGAGCTAGAGTGTTGTGGGCGCGGTTCCGAAGGGCGAAGACCAGATCCGAATGTTGTCTATAGGCTGGTTCCCACGAAGTTTCCTCTCGATCGCCTCGGTGCTCGACGGAACGATTAATTATCTCGGTTAAGCGCTAGCTAAAGGTATTGGTTGGAGGCATCGGGGTCGAGAATACGGCTCGTCTACTCTCAAAACTTTCAAAGGGTGATGGCGCCCAGCCCGTCGCACGGGGCCTGGCTAGAATCACGGGTTATGCCGAGTGGGAATTTTTGGTGAGACAGAACTGGCGCGCTGGGATGAACCGAACGCCCGCGGTTGTGTGGTGCCAAAGCAGGACGCTCACGGAAATGCTAAAAGGTTTGGAGTCCGGTACTTGCAGTCAGGGCGGATCTCGGGCCTGTCCACGGAAGTCGGATTCGCCAAGGAAGTTCCAGGAGTGTAACAACTCTCCTGCCGAAACCACCTGCCTGAAAAAGGATGGCGGCATTTGCCTGAGCGTTCGGACCCACACGGGCCGCCCAGCGCCATCGGGGAGGGGTGAGCCTCCCCTACCCGGGCAGGCCGGGCCGAGTGGAGGTGCGCCGCGGTGGAGTGGAAAGTCGCGGAGCGTCCCGTTCGGAGCTCGGCGCGGGTGAAGATTCTTGGTTGGTAGTAGCAAATATTGACGGGAGAGTACTTTCAAGGCCCCGGACGACGAAGTGGGGAATGGTTCCGCGGGAACAGTGCATGTTCGTGGGTGAGTCGGTCCTAAGGGGGGGGTGAGTCCCTTCTGAAGCGGGTACGAAACACGCGCCGGGCGGGCGGCAGAACGGGCGCCGCGCCTGGCCTGTGAGCAGTCACCCTGCGAAACCGCCGAAAGGGAATCCAGTTAAGGTTCGACTCGGAACCGGGCGGCGCAGAGAACGGCCCCCTCTGTCGCTCAGATACTACGTTCCGCTAGCTGTAGTTTAAGGTGGGGGAGGGCGACGCGGCGCCGCCGACAGAAGGTCGGGAACGCTTGCCGTGGGCACCGGGGGAGCCGTCGTCTCTTTTTAAGGTCTGGTTCGCCCGGAAATCGGGTCGACCGGAGAGGAAGGGGCGGGCCAGGCCGAAAAAAAGCGTCCCCGTAAGACGGGCTGCTTTCGGAGCGCTCCCGGGGGGCCTTTAAAACCGTGGGGGGCCCGTAAATCTCGCTCCCCGGGCCGTCCATGTCCGCAGCGGGTTTTCCCCTAGGTTAGCGGGCCTTTGGGCCCCAAACAAAAGTTTGTTGGGGGAAGTCGGCCCAAAATGGATCGAAACTTGGGAGAAGGATTGGCTTTGGGGGCCCGGGACGGGGGGGGTAGGGGGGGAAAGGGGGCAAAACCCGCACGCCCCGGGGGGGGACACCCCGAGGGGGAGGCCCGTGCGGGGAAACCTTTGGGGGGCCCCGGGCCCCGAGGGGGCCCCGCTCGGCTGACCCCCCTTCGCGGGGCGCGTTGGCTTGCGGGGGGGCCAACCGGGGACCCCCGACCCCTGTTCAAAAACTGTGGACAGGGGGAACCACTGTTAATTAAAACAGAGCGTCTCGACCCCGAAAAGGTTTTTGGGGGGAAAATTTTTTGATTTCTGCCCAGTGTCAAAATGTAAAATTTGAAGAGATTCGCTTTAAGGCGGGTAAACGGGGGGAAACTATGACTTTTTTGGGTTTAGAAATGCCGCGTCTAATTAGCGAGCGCACGAACGGATTAACGAGTTTCCCACTGCCCCTTCTACGCCCGGCAAAAATCACACCCAAAGGGGAAAGGGCCCTTGGTGAAATCAGCGGGGAAAGAAGGGCCCTGTCGGCTTGACTCTAGTCCCATCTGTGGAGGGGTGGGGGGGTTTTAGCATAGGGGGTAGCGTCTTCGGGCGCGACAGTGAAAAAACCGTACCCCCCCGGGGGCCTCCAATTACCCGACGGAGTGGGGACTCGGGGTTTCTTGCAGGGGGGGCGTACGAGGTTCAGACGTCAAGCCCCCGTCCCCGGGCGGGAAGGGGGGGGTCCCCCGAAACCCCCCCCTCTTTTCCACGGGGACCCGCGCCCTGGGGGAACTTTTTACTTTTCTTTTATTTTCGACAAATTCCCCTTTTCCCCAAAATTTTTCCCAATTTTTAAACCCCCTTTTCCTTACCCTTTTAATTAAACCCTTTTCCAATTTATTAAACCTTCAAATACTAAAAAACATTTTTCCAAAATTTTTCACAACAAATTAATTTTTAAAACCCCTCAACTCCCCTAACCTTTTCCCATTAAAAAATTTTTCCTTTAAACCCCCTTTCCCCATATCAAAAAACCACTCTTTTTAAAAAACCCTTTTCCCCCTTTTAACCCTTTACCAATAAAACCTTTCCCCTTTCTAATTCCTTAATTTTTTAAAACCTTTTCCTTAAAAATTTCACCAAAAACACCTTCCCCCCCCCTTTAAACCCTTTTCCAAAACCCATTTAAATTACTCTTTTTCCCCCCCCCTTTTAAAAACAAAAAAAACCCCCATTAAAATTTTAAATTTTTAAACATTCCCAAAAAAAACCCCCCAAAAACCCCCCCCCAAAAAAAACAACCCAAAACCAAAAAACCCCCACACCAAAAAAACCCAAAACAAACCCCCCCAAACCCCCCAAAAAAAAACAAAAACACCCCCAAAAA
>NW_027629066.1:12500-37500 GCF_034508935.2 Berghia stephanieae | reverse complement strand
ACTGGAATCAAGTATCGAACTGCACCACAGAATCTGCAAGAGAAACTATTCCATCTGTGAAAAAACACGAACCAAAACATAAAGTGGATGGATGACAAGATCTTGAAACTGATGAATGAAAGACGAAAACTAGAACGCAACAGCAATGAATATAAAGAAGATTATAAACGTGAGTGTACGAGAGCAAAGGAAGATCATATTAAACATGAATGTCACAGAATTGAAAGACTAAAACAATCCAACACCAAACAATTCTACCAGTCAATACAAGATCTAAGAGGAAAACGCCTAGAAGTGGAAGAAAATGCGTTAAAGACGCAAACGGTAATATACTTATCGATAACTATGTTTTTGTTTGCTTGTTTGTTTGTTTGTTATTGTTTGTTTAGCTTTTTCTTTATCTTTATGTTGTTTGTTGGACAGGATGGGTGGGGTTTACATGGTGGTATGATATCAGGATAGCATCAGGTGGACATGTCATGGGGATGACGTGATTTAGTTTAATAGGGTGATTGTCATGATCGAGCTTTGTTATTTTAAATTTATAGAAATAGGGAGAACAGGTGATCGGCGTATTATCTTTTTAAATACCCAATCATTATTTCGTACATTATATTATTTACTAGTAACGCATAACCGGGAGATAATAGGCTTGAAATTCAGTCGCATCGTGACTTTAGAAATTGACAATTATTTAGCAGCTGTGATATTTATGGATGCTCAAAATTATAGAGTCCAATGTCAATACAACCCTATTAAAAGTAAAATGAAATATTGATTTTGTAGTTAAAAACACAATCATTCTTTATAATCCACAAAAACAAACTATACATCATTTACATGACGTGTTTTTGATTGCTTGAAAGTACTTCTCCGTCTCCCTTGAACTCTGAACTAACATCAGAGGTTTGATCATCTTGAGAATAAAGAATAAGAGGGCGCGCGTATCTCTGAAGTTGACATCAGAGGTTAGATCGGCGGATTGGCAAAAACGCTACCTCAGAGGTTAGATCAGCGGATTGGCAAAAACGCTACCTCAGAGGTTAGATCAGCGGATTGGCAAAAACGCTACCTCAGAGGTTAGATCAACGGATTGGCAAAAACGCTACCTCAGAGGTTAGATCAGCGGATTGGCAAAAACGCTACCTCAGAGGTTTGATCAGCGGGCCATCGATATCTTATATAGCGACATTGTGTCACTTGTGACATTAGACCGATGACACCAATACTTATGGCAATACCAAATTACAATTTCGACAATATATCATTAATTTCAGTCAAACCAGTGTAATAACCTCAGGTAAATATGGAATTTAATAATATTTCAGAAACAAAAGACTTCAAAAATAGAAATATACATAGAAAATAGAGCATCTGAATGTGACTTGTGACATAAGACCGGTGACACCATTACTTAAAGATACTTATGTACAAGCAACACCAAATCACACTTTCGTCCATACTATATCATTATATTCAGTCAAAAAAGCATAATAACCGCAAATCAGATGACCATCCAAGCCAACAGTCAATTATGCTAAAATGAAATTCAATAATATGTTAAGAAACTAAATACTTTCAAATTGGAAATATACTTAGATATTAGTAATACCATTGTAGCTATTACTTGGGTCAAAATCGGCACTAGAACGCAATTTTGCCTCAATAAATCAAGAATAGCAACTGAACAAATGTAATACAGTCTGTTAAAATGGAATTCAATGACATTTCGAGCTTTGAAGAACATGATAACAGAAATACATTAGAAACTTCAAACTTAAGTGTCAAATGTGACATTTTAACCAATGACATCAATGGTCACAAAAAGTACCAGAAGTCACACAAACTCTAGATAAATATCAGCTATGGTAATGAATTCATGTAACCAGACGATAACATCACCCTACTGCTCAAATCTGCTTGTTTGTAGTAATTTAGTGTATTAATAGTAAAACAAATCAAATTTCTTGACAACCCTTTTATTTATCTGGATTCGTGAAAAGCTTGAGTTTTGTCTTTTTCTTGATTCATACAACCCTGAAACATAAAAAAAATTAGAATTACAAGGAAATTATTAATTGTGTCAAAAGCACAGTCTCAGATGAGATGTCATAATATCATATTTGTAAATAGAATAACAGATGAAAACATAAATTGTTGGTGGCGCTTTGTAATATCCAATATCAAGTGTTGCTTGTGACAATGTAAAATAGCGATGACACCAAAGTTCAACTTACCTTTTCTGCCTGGAGCCACGCTGGAAAGGCAACTGAAAGTGCTGCACTTCAAAGGCTGGTAAGAAGGGTGGATCAAAATTGCGAATCGCCATTTAACTAAAAAAAACTTCCACGTGTTCACGCATGCCGTGCTGCTTGTGACAAATGACACCAAAACCAATAAACCTCAATATCAGCAAAACGGAATACATTTACTCCAAGATTTGAGTTCAGAAGGAAAATCTATGCTTTTTTCTCATAAAAAAACATTTTATAACCATTAAATATGAGCTTTAAAGTTTCATGTCGAGTCTTAGTATTGTGCTGTGTTTGATGACACCAAAGGTCACAAGCAATACCAACTTTTTAAGAACTCTATATGAAACTTAATCAGATATGTAATATACTGCCATTACGTTTAAAAGTAAATTTTGACTTTATACCATTAGCAAATTTCAATCATGTGAGCTAAAACATCACATTTAATTTCTACATGCTTTCTATAAATGTGATGCGTTGACCTCGTTTTAAATACATGCCAAACTGCATTCAAATTTCACTTTCAAGTTGTTTATTTCATATTCTGTTGAACAGAATCTCATTTTACTTTTCTTCATATTATCAATTGATTACAAGCATTACCCCAATGAAAACAGCCCATAATTAAGTAAAAATCAAATTTTCTTAACACTGGTATCAGACGGGCACCTTTTGACCTTGGCTCATATATATATATATATATATATATATATATATATATATATATATATATATATATATATATATATATATCTGTTTGTTTCTTCTTTCTGTCTATGTTCTATCTTTTCCTATCTTTCTGCCCCCCCCCTCTCTCTCTCTCTCTCTCTCTCTCTCTCTCTCTCTCTCTCTCTCTCTCTCTGTGTGTCTGTCTGTCTGTCTATCTATATATGGCTATGTGTGTTTCTTTACTCTCTTTCTATATTTTTTTCTATCTTTTCCTATCTTTCTTTCCACTCTTTCTCTTCTTCTCTCTCACTTTCCATGTCTTTTTCCCCCCCCCCCCCTCTCTCTCTCTCTCTTTCTTTCTTTCTCTCTCTCTCTCTCTCTCTCTCTCTCTCTCTCTCTCTCTCTCTCTCTCTCTCTCTCTCTGTTTAATTCTTTCTCTTATGAGCTTATAATATGTCATTGTGATTTAAAAGTGTATGTGTTTGTGCGTGTGTGAGTATATGTGTGTGCGTCTGTGTGTGTGTGTGTGTGTGTGTGTTAGGGAGAGACTGAAAGAGAGAGAGAATTAGATGTAGAATGAGCAAGGGAGAAAATATAGAGTTAGAACTGGTTGAACTCTCGCCTTATATTTCGAACCAAGTTGACGTCACCCAGTGTTTGTTATTATTTTTTGTCATCTGCGTTTATGGGTAATGCTCACTAAACTGTATTACCAGACTATAAACTTCAAGGTTACACATAGATTTGTGTGTTGGTCCGTTATACTTCCGGATGGCAATGTTGTGAGCTTCTTAGCCAAGTGCATACTATCTATAGATAGTATGCGCTTGGCTAAGAAGCTCATAACATTGCCATCCGGAAGTATAACGAACCAACACACAAAACTGTGTGTATCCATGAACGTTTATAATCGGGTTAATACAGCTCAGTGAGAATAACTCACAAACGCGGATGGCAAAATATAACAACAAAGGCTTGAGTGACGTCATCTTCGAACTATCTATAGATAGTATGCAGATGACGTCACTCAGACCTTTGTTATTGTTTTTGCCATCCGCGTTTGGAGTTGTTCTCACTAAACTGTATTAACCAGACTATAAAAGTTCATGGTTACACAGAGTTTGTGTGTTGGTCCGTTATACTTCCGGATGGCAATGTTGTGAACTCCTTGGCCAAGCGCATTCTATCTATAGATAGTATTATAGATAGTATGCACTTGGCTAAGAAGCTCACAACATTGCCATCCGGAAGTATAACGGACCAACACACAAAACTGTGTGCATCCATGACCGTTTATAGTCAGGTTAATACAGTTCAGTGAGCATTACTCATAAACGCTGGATGGCAAAAAACAATAACAAAGACCTGAGTGACGTCATCTTCGAACTATCTATAGATAGAATGCGCTTGGCCAAGGAGTTCACAACATTGTCATCCGGACGTATAACGGACCAACACACAAACTCTGTGTAACCATGAACTTTTATAGTCTGGTTAATACAGTTTAGTGAGAACAAATCACAAAAGCGGATGGCAAAAACAATAACAAAGGCCTGAGTGACGTCATCTTCGAACTATCTATATCATAAAACATTGATTTAGTTTGGTAGAGGGGTCGTCAAGTCATATTTAAAAAATCTAAGCACCTCGTATTATAGATAGAATGAAGATGACGTCACTCAGGTCTTTGTTATTGCTTTTTGTCATCCATGTTTATGAGTAATTCTCACTAAACTGTATTAACCAGACTATAAACGTTCAAGATTACATAATATGGGTTTGTGTGTTGATCCGTTATACTTTCGAATGTCAATGTTGTGAGTTTCTTAGCCAAGCGCATACTATTTATATCAACTATGCTTGTTTTCATGAGCACTACTAACAACTGACAAGGCGGTGCAAATAATGACGTCAAAATGCCAGTCTTTTTGGGTTTCAGTGTCAAGCTATAACTTAACGATGACAACGGTATCAGGCCATGAGTTGACGAAGGCCACGATCCAATAGATAGAATGAAGATGACGTCACTCAGGTCTTTGTTTTTTGCGTTTTCCCACCCATGTTTATGGGTAATTCTCACTAAACAGTAATACTAATAACGTTTAAGGTTACACATAGTTTTGTGTGTTGGTCCGTTATATTTCCGGATGGCAATGTTATGAATTTCTTAGCCAAGAGCACAGCATCTATAGATAGTTCGAAGATGACGTGACTCATGTGTTTGTTATTGTTTTTTGCCATCCGCGTTTATGAGTAATGCTCACTGAACTGACGTCATCTTCGAACTATCTATAGATAGTATGCAGATGACGTCACTCAGGCTTTTGTTATTGTTTTTGCCATCCGCGTTTGTGAGTTGTTTTCACTAAACTGTATTAACCAGACTATAAAAGTTCATGGTTACACAGAGTTTGTGTGTTGGTCCGTTATACTTCCGGATGGCAATGTTGTGAACTCCTTGGCCAAGCGCATTCTATCTATAGAGTTGTTTACTCTCGGTAATAGGGTTCAACAGTCGTGACGTCACTTCCTGTCGTTATAACGCATAGTAACTTAGTAACTGGTTCTAATCTATCGGAACAATGTCGGACCCCCTTATGAAATACTTCTCCGACGAGAATAAAAGTGTATCAAGAGGAGAAAAAACATTTTAAATCTGATCACGTTTTGACTTTTATACATTCGGATCACATGACATGTGAAAAAATTCTAGCCAGCAAGAAGAATAGAAAGTACCGATTTTCTTTGTTTAGAACCAAGCTGCTCGTTGCTGGGCGGACGTGACATCAGACGACGGAATCCAATTTTAGTTGTTGTGCGAGAGGTCAGATCAATATCATAGCGTGTCAATGAACCATAGATTTAGTCTCATAGAGGCGTCATCAGACATGTTATTATTGCGTTACAACCAACAATCTAAAGACTTCGCGTTTCATCTACTCTCGAAAAGTAAAAGTAAAGACCCGCGTTGAGCTTGCTTGAAGCCTGGCGTCGTAAAACTACAAACAAAAAGCTGCTTAGAGTGCCCCTTTGTGCGGCTATGTGATCTTGTGGTTTGAGCAGCGCCTAATGAGTTGTCGTTAGTAGAGCTCAAGGTAACAAGTGATTTCACTGGTTGAACGGATGAATACAACTCACGATTTGTTTTCTTTTGTGGCCAAAGACTTGTATTTTGACGTCACTTTTTTGGTCAGTGTCAGACTATAGATAGTATGCGCTTGGCTAAGGAGCTCATAACATTGCCATCCGGAAGTATAAGGGATCAACACACAAAACTGTGTGTATCCATGAACGTTTATAGTGAGGTTAATACAGTTCAGTGATCATTACTCATAAACGCGGATGGCAAAAAACAATAACAAAGACCTGAGTGACGTCATCTTCGAACTATCTATAAGTTTACGATGGCTACAATAGGATTGAGTTAAATAAATCAAGTTAGTTATTGATAAATTCCCTAAACACGTTCATAAAACAGATAGCTGGTATAAGCCTCAATATCAATTAAGGGTGCTAAAAGCACTTTGCAAGGTGTCCCAAGCCAACAGCAATACTTAACATGGAGGTAATGACACGAGGCATGACGAGCAATGACGTCGTTTAGGTAATATTTCATTTTTTTTTCCAACAGAGACATACTCTAACGGCCTGCTACTCATTTTACACCGGAGTAGGGTGAGGGGATATTATAGAGTGTGAGTAAAGAGCCAATTTATAATAATGGCAACCTGGCTCAGCTTTGCGTCGTACCCAAAAGGTACCGAGTTCGACTACTTCGCCCCGTTGTATGGCCTTGAGCGGCGTTGCATTGCGGCTATCGCCTGGGCTATTCCAGTCTTTCCTTTGAATAAACCCTAAAGAAAAAATTTCCCCTTGGGGGTGAATAAAGGGAATTTGGAGAGAGTTGGAGACTTTCCTCCTTTGCAACCTCACTTTCATGATCAACATCAACAACACCACCAAATCTGGGTAAAGTCGAGATATTTTTTTTCTGACCCCATGTCCATCAAGCAGCGATTGGGTAGATAGGGTTTTGCAATAGACTAACGTCCTATCCAAAAGGTAGCAATAAATAAATAAATTAATAATAAAAAAAAAAATAAATAAAAGAACATGCACCGTTCGGAGCGGGACTTCAATCCTGGAATTTTCTTTCAGGCAACCTTGACATTTCTTATTCAAAATTCAAAGATGACGAATTGTAATCAACTGTTGCTGCTATTCGTCAGGTTTCACCCCCCCCCCCCCAAAACCCTCCCTACATTCCAAATGCTTCATTGTCGATTTTTTTCAAGACAATTTCTAATTATATGAGACCTACTTTTCACACACACACACACACACACACACACACACACACACACATCTCTCCTTTTTTCCCTCTAACCTCTCTCTCTCTCTCTCTCTCTCTCTCTCTCTCCCTCTCTCCCTCTTTCCCTCTCTCTCTTCCTTTCTCTCCCTCTCTATGTCTCTCTCTACATCTCTTTCTCTCTCTCTCTCTCTCTCTCTCTCTCTCTCTCTCTCTCTCTCTCTCTCTCTCTCTTTCCCACTCTCCCCCTCTCTCTTAGGAATGAAAAAAGAGAGTTTTGAAAAGCCTTGACCGTTTTTTGTGGTTTGGCAGCCTTTATAAATTATTGTAACCTTATTAAATTATTGTAAAATTTAAATGACATTGGATAGGACGATAGTCTATCGCAAAGTACTTTCCGCCAGATCTATCAGACCCAGTTAACCAATCACTACTGGGAGAACAGAGGAGTCAGAAAAAAAATTTCGACTGCACCTGGGATCGATCTCAGTCCCTTTGCTTGTATTGTGAAGCGAGTACTCTACCGACTGAGCTAACCGGACCCCCCCCCCCCCATTTTTGATGTGGCATGCTCTATATTGCATTCATTAGGTGTAGCGACGGTGCTCGAATTAGACGCATTTGGATATCACTCGGCGAATACCATTTTAAACTTGACCTTTCATGAAAACATCTGCATGACACAGTGTCAGACAAAAAGAAAAAAAAATAAATAAAAGTAAAAAAAAAAAAAAAAAAAAAAAAATACAAGACAAAAAAAAAAAAAAAAAAACATCCATTTTGCGAGCAAGTGTCCAGGAGGCCTGAGGTTCGATCCCCTATCGAGGCTGGCTGATTTTTAAAAAAAATGTATTGATGCTATATTTTTTTATCTTGTGCTAGTCGATAGTACGATTTTGAGACAGACTAGCGTCCTATCCAAGGAGTAGCAATCAATTTCTATTGTCTGTTTAACGCTATAGAAACGGGGATAAACTCCGGCTCCATGGGCCTGGTGGTTCTGATGGACGAGAATGTGAGTAAAGAGACTTTTCCAAGGACTCAACTCTTCGCCGCTTAGAAGAGGACACGAACCTGGGACCTACCGTTCAGAAGGCGACTATCCTAGCACAAGATAAAAAAAAATCTAACATCAATATATATATATATATATTAAGCAGCCGCCTCGACAGGAGAACCAACCTCAGGCCTCCTGAATACTCGTTCGGCAAGTGTTGGAAGAGAGAGAACGGATTTCAATTTTTTTTTTCTTTCTTTCTTCTTCTTTTTATAGGTCTTTTTAAAAGAATCTCTTGGTTCATTTTCCCCTATATTATTTGTTTCTTTTTATGGGTTTGATTCATTTGTTTTATTTATCTTTTCAATTTTGCTTGAATAACCTTGATACGTTTTGTGGTTTCACGAACATTATTGAGAAGGACACAGTTAAATATTTACAATCGAAATTACAAATTAACTTTTTTTTTCTTTTTTTCATTTTTTTTTTTTTTTTTTTTTTTGCATTTAAAAAAATGGTTTTCGTACAAAATTAGAAGATCACGCAACTGAAGCTTGGAATCTAGAGTTGGAAATTTTCACCAAAAGAAGATGTTTATTACTGTGCGGCTATCTTGATCTTGTGCTAAGACACTCTCCTTCTGAACGGTAGGTCCCAGGTTCGTGTCCTATTCTAAGCGGCGAAGAGTTGAGTACTTAGAAAAGGCTCTTTACTCACATTCTCTCACACTATTGAATATTATAAAATGTATAGTTAAATAAAGGGAGTAAAAATTACTCTTATAAAAAAAAAAATACAAAACAAAATAAAAGACAGTTCGACCTTTGCCCTTCTTCAGGTAAACAAGAAAAAGAAATATGTTATATTACGTTATGTGCGGCTATGACGTGGTCTTGTCGTATGACACTCGCTTTCGGATCGAAAGGTCCTGGGTTCGGGTCCCCCCTCTGAGCGGCCATTAGTGGAGCATTGAAAAAAAAGGATCATTACTCACAATCTCTCCCCGTACTCAGGCGTAAAATGAGCACCCGACGTCAAGTGGGTTGTCTCTGTCGGAAATAAAATTGTAATATCGCCTAAAAAGCGTCATGTTTTGTCCTACATGTTCAGTGTTTTTGTTTGCTAAGGACCCATTGTAAAGCGCTTTGAGCACGTTTAGAGGATATTGGGCTTTATAAGATAAAGCCAAGTGGTTTTGTTGTCTTTTTGTTTTTAGCAGCACGAAATATAATCTGATAAAAACTATAGAAGTAAGCCAGTAATTCGTGGATAGATCATACGGTAGAGTCACGATCTCCCCGGCCAGGCGGAGTTATCGTACCAGTAAGGTCGCGGTTCGAGCCCCCATCGCCGCCGCGAAGTTTTTATACTCTGTTGTCTTCTGGCACTTTCTTACTCACTCCATTTCTTGTTAATAATAATAATAATAATTCTAATGCTGAAAAATTATATTATAGCGCTATAGCTCCCTTACATCATACTCCCTGGGGGTGGAACAGGGTAATATTTTACCAAAACGCATAGCATCAATAGTTACCGGAATAGCAGTAGTAAGGGGTGTGTCTTTTTTACGAAACCCGCCGAAACCCAGTCCCAGGTTCACTCCCCAATGGTGTACACTTCCCTGAGTCTCAGGTTCACTCCCCACTCCTATCTATTTCCCATAACTTTGTCGGGTTTTGTCGGGTTTCGGCGGGTTTCGGCAGGTTTCGGCGGGTTTCGGCGGGTTTCGTAAAAAAGACACACCGGTAGTAAGCCTCGCAGTCCGAATGACGCTTGCTGGGAATGGATAGATAAACGATACTTACCAAAGTTGAAGTTTGTCTGTTATTCTACAACACTGATCGATTGTGAATTCATTTGAGTGATGAACCATCCATTTACCGATCACACTTTAAATTTTGAGCGGGCTACTATATGAGCCCAGATACTACCCAACTCTAACATAAACTGCTCATGGATTGTATGAAGATAATATAAATCTATCACCAGAACTAGAGGGGAGGGTATATTATGATAATTATGGTAAGGGAGGGCAAATGAATTCACAATCGACCAGTGTTGTAGAATAACAGACAAACTTCAACTTTGGTAAGTATCGTTTATCTATCCATTCTACAACACAATTGGTCGAATTGTGAATTCATATGAGACTTCAAAGTCATATAGTAGCACGCGATGTAAAACGATGAAAACCCACAAAATATTATCGCTTCAAGACTAACTAAATGAATCGTAAAATATAATGAAATATCCGCTACATTATTAGTCCAAATGAACGAATCCATTATGCTTAATGCATACCACCCTTTGTGGCAATAGAGTAAGGTCTGTTGTACGAAGAGAGTAATTGATATCCCGAGTTACACATGCATGCACCCTACAGAAACACCTAAACTGTAGCTTCCGTAAAATAGCCTGACTCTACCAAATATTTCAGTCAAAAGTGAAGGCCATGGTCATACCACCAAAAGTGAACAAATCGTTGATTTTATACAACAGTTCAACCAACAGGGTAGTATTTATGTTCCCTGGCCACTCCTAACAACAAAACACCAGTCGACGCAATTGTCTTAAATGACGTCAAAATTACATGGGAGTCGGACTATAATAATCATTCCAGTAACACCACAAGCTAATAATATAAGTCAAACATTAGCACGTAGCAGCGATGATGGCACGTAGACAACAAGCAAGTCCTCGGGCTGGGATCAGAACCTCCATAACATAGAGGCGACAGTTTATAACTCATAAGGCCTCTGGATCCATCCCTAAGGCCATTAACTCGCTCAACCCTAAAACTGACTATATCCGTAGTTTAACAGGGTTACTTTTGCCCCATGCCTATTTATTACGTATTTTATGCGACAAATTATAGGCGTAGTATCAAAGCTAATGTTTTTAGTTTTACATGTTAATGGTGGTTGAACAAAAATGTCTATGTATATGCTCATTTTTAATATATCCAATTTTGAAAAGTAGCAAAAAATTCTAGCATTGAGTGAGTTAAAACACCCGCTAATCCTGCCTTGATTAGGCATAAATACTAGAATATGCATCAATCAAGCCCGAATCAACAAAGCCCACCTAAATACAATCGAACAAGTACAAAGAAAATCTTCGTGAATGTCACCAACTGGAACTCAAACCAGGAAGAATCATCCCCATAATAGGCTAAAGTAAGTGACTCACATTACAGAATAAGAGATTAACTCCTACCAGCGTTCACACCAGAAACCAACATCGGACACGCCCGAAACCTGAAGTTCTGACAAACCGACCAGTCCCATCAGTCATAACAGGCATGCCTGCCCAAGCCGAAAGACAATTGCCTAATCGGACCTGTTCACCAATTAAAATGTTTAAGATACTACATTAGTTTCTCCTTTCACCTTCATAAACATCCATCTGTCTTCACTCCTTGTCAATAAGATGTGACTCAGACAGCCTCATCCTCCTCGTCCTCTTCACCATCACCAACGCTATTATCATCATCCTCATCATCATCTCATCATCATTCCTCACACGTCCCTAATCCTCATCGTCACCAGTTTCCCCCTGGTGCAGCTTTGTAACCAAATATACAAAGACCTCCATGGAACAATCTGACAAATTCTGCTCCGGCCCACTTAAATAATAAAATGAACTAAATATACCGATATCCGTGTCACGTCATGTGTATATTACACTATGCTGGAAACTAAGACTGCCGCAAATCGTGGGTCGATGAGTCTATTGCATGTAAACGGGAATCAAGACCCATGTAGTATGTATGCATTAAAAAATTATACACAAAATAGTTGCTAAAAATCCCAAACAATTTCAATCGAAACAAGGGAAAATATACTGTAGGTCATTGTATATTAACAACACTGATAAAAACCTAAGTATAAAAGTTAGTGCATCAGCCTCACAACCATAAGTTGTTACCCATAGTCTCCAATCAATAAAGATCTAGAATCTAATATCATCAGAAATTCTTTCCAGAGATGGCAAAACTGTTGAAAACCAGCTCCCCCTTTATCCAGCGCAAATGTCTGATCGAAGGACTCCCTACTAAGTACGAAAATGTTAAACCACCTAGGTTAATGGTCCAAGTAACATAAAATGTTGTCAAATCAACCAATACAGAGTGTTAAGTAATGCCACTCTGAGTGAATACACCACGGCTCTTATTAAAGAGCGCCTGTCTAACGCCATATGTAAGGAGATGTCTATAAAATATCAAGTTTAAAAAGATGTGAACAAAATATCCAACCAGGTCTATTAAGGATATGTATAATCCAAAATCAAGAGGTAAACCACCCCTACACAACAGATATCCCTGACACCCAGTATGCAAAGTGAGGTAATCCAGCAGAGATATATGACTAAGCGCATACTATCCCTGGCCCCGGGCAAAGCTGAGGAAGCCATTCACAAAAAACCCAAAAGTTATCAGGGTCATCAAGGCACTTTGACCCTAGCAAATAACTGCCCACCTTACAAAGTCTAATAATCAGGCAAACAGTGATAGTGATAGTTGACTGAGTGCATACTATCCCTGATCCGGAACAGAGGCTGACTAACAGTCAAAGCCCCGTGCCATACTACTATCCCTGTTCCGGAACTGAGGCTGACTAACAGTCAAATCCCCGTCCCATACTATCCCTGGTCCGGAACCGAGGCTGACAAACAGTCAAAGCCCCGTCCCATACTATCCCTTGTCCGGAACCGAGGCTGACTAACAGTCAAAGCCCGGTCCCATACTATCCCTGGTCCGGAACCGAGGCTGACAAACAGTCAAAGCCCCGTCCCATACTATCCCTGGTCCGGAACCGAGGCTGACTAACAGTCAAAGCCCCGTCCCATACTATCCCTGGTCCGGAACAGAGGCCGACTAACAGTCAAAGCCCCGACCGAATAAAAATCAGACGTAAATAGATCGTTTGATACAAACAATCTGGCTGATGAGGCCTAGACAAAGCACCTGACATCTATAGTCAGAGTAGTCTAAAGTATAACGGCAGAAAACCGTACCGGTGACAGGTGACTTAGTGCACACTACCCCCGGGCCAGGACAAAAGATTAAGCACCTAGAGTCCCGTAGGTCATTAGAGACGTAATGACAGTAAAAAAGGATGATCAATCCTGGACATATAAGCTATGTCCGGAACCTCACAAGAGGGTTCCCTGGCATTGACAAACTTTACCTATGCCTGCTCCAAACGCAAATACCACGAGCGAAGCAGCATAGATCTACCTGAAAAATAAAAATAAAATATAACTATAGTATGACCCAAGCATTTGAGACACAAAACCGTCTCAAATGTCTAAAATATGAATGCCAAAAGAGCTAAAAAACGGCAGAAAACCGTACCATTGATAGATGACTTGCTTAGTCAATACTATCTCCGGTCCAGGGCCAAAGGCTTAGGCAGCCAGAGTCTGGAAATGATGTGGGTCATACATAAAGATTGCTTGATACAAACAATCTGGCTGATGAGGCCTAGACAGAGCCTCAGACATCTAATGTCTGGGTTGTCTAACGTATAACGGCAGAAAATCGTGCCGGTGACAGGTGACTTAGTGCACACTACCCCCGGGCCAGGACAAAAGATTAAGCACCTAGAGTCCCGTAGGTCATTAGAGTCGTAATGACAGTGAAAAAGGATGATCAATCCTGGACATAATATAAGGTATGTTCGGAACCTCACAAGAGGGTTCCTTAGCATTGCTATTTGTACCAATGACTATTCCAAACGCCAAAAACACGAGTGGAAATCTCATAGGTATCCCTATCCAAACCCAACAATCCCTATGCAGTGAGTAAATATCCAACAATTATAATATGTGCTATCTCACATGATGAAAAAGTGAAATAAATGTTCTCTCACCTGTATGCTCCAGGCCCAAAGATTAAGCTTATGTAGTTCGTTAGAATAGTAATGACAGTAAGAAAGGATGATCGATCCTGGACATAATATAAGCTATGTCCGGAACCCCACAAAGAGGTTTCATGTCATTGTCAAATTATTCCTATGTCTGCCCCTAAACACAAATAGGACGAGCGAAGCACCATAAATCTACATCAAAATAAATAAATAAAAATAACTATTGTATGACCCAAACATTTGAGACACAAAACCGTCTCAAATGTCTAAAATATGAATGCCAAAAGAGCTAAAATACGGCAGAAAACCGTACCGTTGATAGATGACATGCTTTGTCAATACTATCTCCGGTCCAGGGCCAAAGGCTTAGGCAGCCAGAGTCTGGAAATGATGTGGGTCATACATAAAGATTGCTTGATACAAACAATCTGGCTGATGAGGCCTAGACAGAGCCTCAGACATCTAATGTCTGGGTTGTCTAACGTATAACGGCAAAAAACCGTGCCGGTGACAGGTGACTTAGTGCACACTACCCCCGGGCCAGGACAAAAGATTAAGCACCTAGAGTCCCGTAGGTCATTAGAGACGTAATGACATTGAAAAAGGATAATCAATCCTGGACATATAAGCTATGTCCAAAACCTCACAAGAGGGTTCCCTGGCATTGACAAACTTTACCTATGCCTGCTCCAAACGCAAATACCACGAGCGAAGCAGCATAGATCTACATCAGAGAGAAAAACTAACTAATGTATGACCCACGCATATGAGACAAAAATCGTCTCAAATGTCTAACATATGAATGTCAAAAGGGCTAAAAAACGGCAGAAAACCGTACCATTGATAGATGACTTGCTTAGTCAATACTATCTCCGGTCCAGGGCCAAAGGCTTAGGCAGCCAGAGTCTGGAAATGATGTGGGTCATACATAAAGATTGCTTGATACAAACAATCTGGCTGATGAGGCCTAGACAGAGCCTCAGACATCTAATGTCTGGGTTGTCTAACGTATAACGGCAGAAAACCGTGCCGGTGACAGGTGACTTAGTGCACACTACCCCCGGGCCAGGACAAAAGATTAAGCACCTAGAGTCCCGTAGGTCATTAGAGTCGTAATGACAGTGAAAAAGGATAATCAATCCTGGACATATAAGCTATGTCCGAAACCTCACAAGAGGGTTCCATAGTCTGGCGTGTTGCACCTATGACTTTTCCAAACGTGAATACACGGGTGAAGACAGCCGAGGTCTAACCATCAAAAAAATATTCCTCGAGAGAAAACAACTTTACACTGAACCCAAGACTAAATTAATCAATCCTCGGTGCTAACATAGTAATCCTATTTCATTCCTGTCCACTCGTACTAAACTGAATCTATTATCATTAGAATATGCCCATATAAAAACAGATAGATATGTGTGTGTAATGGATAAAGCAGATACAGAATGTTTGTATACATATAATACACTAGTCAATTGTTAGTACCACTAACTGTTAGATTCTCTGTCATACTACCATAACAGTGTAAAGCTGAGAAAATTGATGATATACTAAGACCTTCTATCTTCTCACGTAATAAACCATGCTAGAAGCTCCAAAAAAATCATTCTCCCACACTAGCATAGTAGGTATCGAGAGCAAAAAGCCTATGCTCCTCTCCTAGTAACGAAATACCGTAGTAATAAATTAAGGCTCCTGATTGAAAAAAGGTGCAAAATCATCAGTATAATATATGCCATCGCAAAAGCATCTAATGAAATATTGAACAATTGACACGTGTCTATACATATATAAAATACAAATTAGCTGGAAGTGCCAGCTATTAAGTAGTGTGCCTCAATAACATTATGGTATAAAGCTGGGACCATTAGTGACGTCTAGTTAGTCACTAAGACTAAGACCACATATCTCCCCAAAGTTATAGACTATGTATACGGCTCCAATATATCAATGTTGCCAAAATCGATATGTCATATTTTAGGCATAGAGAAGACAAAGGCTTACTCCTCTCCTAGTCCTAGCACCAAAATAGTACTAAAATAAATTAATGCTCCTGATAGAAAAACAAAAACAAACAAAAAACAAAAATGATATATCGTCATTATAATATGCCATCATAACAGCATATAATGAGTATTGAAAAAATGTCAGTGTCTGTATATATAAACCAGTTCCAATAAATCATTGTTGTCATATTAGTCCTATATTAGGCATAGAGAAGACAAAATCTTGAAGTCTTCATTCCAATCCATTGTAACAAAAAACTGTGCTAAGATATGCCCCCTGAGTGAATGGAGGTCCACCATCATGGCATAAAGAAGAAGCATATATAGTCTTGTGAGGGTGTGAGATGGCTTCGTTGTTAGAAATCAACAGACGCATTGCCAAATAGACTAGAAATTCTCCAAAGTAATCCGACCCTAAGGAAATGCGATTATATTATAGACGGTCATATTTACATACAAATAAGATTATATATATATATATATATATATATATATATATATATATATATATATATATATATATATATATATAGCGCAAATCCACTAAATGTGTTCAGAGCGCTTTACAAAGGGTCACTGTCCAACAGCAACATTTAAAATGTAGAACGCTACTAGATGTCAATGATATTGGTCGATATTACCAAATTCCCAGACAGCACGTTAATGGTCAAATACACATTTTTCACCTGAGTAGGTGAGAGAAAGCAACAAGTATATAATATAGTAAATCATTGGAGAATGTGAAAAAAGAGCCTTTCCCGAGCACTCAACTATACCCCTAAGCAAGGCTGGAATCCGACACCTTCCGATGCGACCGCGAGTGTCATATCACAAGGCCACATAGCATAGCCGCACATAATAAACATTTTGTCAATATTTTTAATCCGCGGATAATTGGTTATGAGTAGATAATCGTTACAGGTCTAGCTCACATAGCCTCCATCATAGTTTCTCACATGTCGGTAAAGAGAATAATAACTGGATAACAAGGCCCATAACTCATCCATTCTATGTTCCTCAGCATAATCATAAAGAGCCGATAGTAACCGAATTACCCCGTTCCAAAACGAACTTAAGCCAAAACATGTGAGAACCTCATGCGACGATAGAGCTGCTAGCAAGGCCTTCGTATAGATGTCGCTGGCTGCTAGCCATAGATGTCAGAAGATATGCCCCATTAAAAATATAGATAACGATTAAAAAATCGCCATTCTTCCCCAGAAGCCAACGGTACATAATAACAACCAAAAACCATAATTATTATTGCCTAAGAATTATGGTTCCAAAAATAAATAGCATCAAAGGGTGTAATCTATTATACTGCAGTGCAATTGAAATAAATACACCGAAGTACTCTCAGGTTAGCCATATCGCCTCTTGTATAAACATTACATTATTCAACATCAACCAAGCAACTCCGCGCCATAATGATCCCGCGCAGTCACAACAATAGCCAAGGCCGCTTTAACTCTAAAATTCAACCCGCCAATAGCGACAACACCACCAAATATCCATGGGCGGAGTAGTCAAGACTGTTCTCAATCAGTAAAACCTAATCGTTGTGAAGAAAATGACAGGATTTCCAGTTTCGCAGGATGTTTCCAGCTTTGATTCAGAAAATTAAAACATGTAGATATGGATCCCATATTATCCGCGGGTGAAAATTATTAACTTTGTACTTTGTTTGATAAAAATCGGGAAAAAGGTTCGACTTTGATGATGAAAAGTGACTTAGATAAGGATTATTGTAAACTTTTGAAAGTACCTATTCTTATTATGAATAACTTGTAACTCCCTAATATGTTGGTCGATTTTGTCATTCGTAGTATCAATTTTATTATAATAGAGAGATAGGAACTTCAGAGTGGAAAAATGGTTGGTAAACAACAATGTTATATTCTTTGATCAACCGACACTGTCCATTCCTGTAGAATTGTGAGTCAAGCATATCAACGTGTTCGACTAATCACATGCTCTTTAACTGGCCGGCCGAAACAAAGACGCTACCTCCCGTCCCGGGATTACGTTATTGTTATGCAAAATATGTACCACCTTCCGCACCACCAGAGGGTAGTTGCAATACCCAACGAGCGATGGAAGCGATGACATCAAAGAGCTACTCCACCACAGCGTTTGGATGGCTTTGCGAGATCTAAAAGCTATAACCGCGAAATGTCATGTTATTCCGACTCTTAGTAATATCGAAACGTCTCATCGTCTCATCTACTCAAAGTAAAGGGAGGGGGTGTCAATCGGATTCAATAGTCTGAAGTCACGTCCGCCCAGCAAAGAAAATTGGCACTATTTTTATTCTTTATTCTGGCTAGAACTTCACCTGTCATGTGATCCGAATGTATAAAAGTAAAAAACATGATCAGTAGGTTACTATACGTATTCTATACGAGGGAAGTGACGTCACGACTGTTACCCTCCAGACGCGACTTACCGCAACACTGGCCATGGAAGCAAATGCCTCTATCTAAATTCTACTTATAGTACTCAATGATGTCCTGGCATCTATCCCATCTATCATATTAAAATTATGATATAAACATCAAACGTATAGTAAATTAGGCACGGGTTTCGAAGGTTTCTATTCAGTGAGTAATTTATGATTAATTTTTGAGTAATTTCAACTATAAGGTAAGATACAGTGGGCAGAAAAGGCGTGTATTTTAGTTAATCACACACCATCAATACACAAATGCCACTTTTACTGACTTGACATTGAACACGCCCATATAGAATAGAAGGAGCCCCTAATTTTCACGTCTCCAACGTAGGTTACCGATAGTTTACATAGTTGAGCCTTGCGACTGTCCCCCAGGGGCGTGGCTATATTCCTCTACACTTACTGAGTGTCTATCCACAGACTACCGTCCTGTGTTATCTATGTGTCTATGTGGGGAGGGGGGGGGGGGGTGCTAAGTACCAGATACCACTAAGCCACTAAGGATGCACGTTGCTAATGAATATTAATTATATGGATAATTCTTCTTCAAACCCGTGACATCTGACCATGGCGTACGAAAAGAGTTATAGTAGGGCTATGCATCTGACTGATTAGATCAAGCCTCATAACATTCGCTGTGTTTGGGTGTAGTCATTCCGTCTATATCCCTCGAATCAGACCGCTCCAAAACTAAACCACACCCTTAGTCCCCGATATGGCCACACCCCTCATATTATGATTATGCCCATTGTTTGATGTGACAAATTATTGAAACAAGACTAATGTGAACCTCTGATGTTCTGTCCTGACGTAACTTATGTCATTTCCCGTGGATTCAGGAACATCCCTACCAGAAAAAGACGTGTGGAAATCACGTCTAAGACGTAATCAGTTCCTTTGAACCCCCTACAACAGGGGACTGAGGAACACTGATGATGCCGGGTTGTGCAATAATGTCCAACCGCGCCCTCATCGTATTGGTCCCCAAGTATGCTAAAATCTATTATCTAGCAGCCAAGTTCCTACAACTAAACAATCCATGAGCAAAAACACCTAAAACATATAAATAACTAAATAGAACTCATCAAAATCATAACAACAATATCATATAGCGGCTACTGAATAGCTATCAATTATATATATATAAAAACGTAATAAAGATAAGAAACGGCGATGCTTGTATAATCATGGAAAAGGCAGGGTGTTAAATGAGGCAACTTACTCTCAATCTCCAGACACAGTGATTATACAAAATTAAATCAATGTAACGAATTGTTTAAAACACGATACACAATAATCCACTGAAATACACTCAAGAATTCAACACATCATTAACGTAATAAAAAATTACAAAAAGAAGTAAAGATTCCTACAATAGCTGGGTAGTATTAGTATTATAATTCTCGTCACCAATACGAGAGAGAGACCAAAAATGCGTGTGATCAGTTAGACGGAAAGATTCCAAGTGATCGGTAAATGGATGGTTCATCACTCATATGAATTCACAATTCGACCAATTGTGTTGTAGAATTGTGTGTTTCAGTCATAGTCGATGAGTATAGATAGAATGCGCTTGGCCAAGGAGTTCACAACATTGCCATCCGGAAGTACAACGGACCAACACACAAACTCTGTGTAACCATGAACTTTTATTGTCTGGTTAATACAGTTTAGTGAGAACAACTCACAAACGCGGATGGCAAAAACAATAACAAAGGCCTGAGTGATGTCATCTGCATACTATCTATAGATAGAATGCGCTTGGTCAAGGAGTTCACAACATTGACATCCGGAAGTATAACGGACCGACACGCAAACTCTATGTAACCATGAACTTTTATAGTCTGGTTAATACAGTTTAGTGAGATCAACTCACAAACGTGGATGGCAAAAACAATAACAAAGGCCTGAGTGACGTCATATTCGAACTATCTATAGCTTGCTTCTCTCTCCATCCATGTTGTTAATAAAAATTGTTTCCATTGGTCACGGTCCTGGGCCAGAGTTTTGAGGCTGTCGAGATCTTGTTGTGACTTTAGTAGTTTTAACTCACTCAATCCTGGAGATTTTTGCTACTTTTCATGATTGGAAACAATGTATTAAAATGAGCATGTGCATGGATAGTTTTATTAAACTGCAGAAATCCAATGGGGAAAAAGACCTAGGAGTATTTATTGATAGGAAGCTAAACTTCAAGAAGCAAATTAAAGATGTTCAATCTAAGGCTAGTAAAACACTCGGAATAGTGAAAAGAAATTTCAAGAATCTGAAAACAAAACACATGACTACCATCTACAAGACTATGGTTAGATCAAAGCTGGAATATGCTAACTGCATATGGTATCCGAAGTTTGAGGGAGACAAAGACAGTTTGGAAAGAGTGCAAAGGAGAGCAACAAAACTTATCACACACCTGAAAGACAAAACATACTGTGAGAGATTGAAAGAATTAAATCTCCCGACCTTAGATTACAGGAGAAGAAGGGGAGATATGATCCAAACATATAAAATAGTAAAGGGAATAGACAGGGTAGAGGCAGGATTCCTTAAACCAAACAAGAACATTCAGACACGAGGAAACAGCAAGAAACTGAAAAAAGAACGTTTTAAAACAAATGAAAGAAGGAACTTTTTTTCATCTAGAATTGTAAATAACTGGAATAAACTACAAGAAACCACAGTATCAGCAAAAAATTTGAATAAATTCAAAGCAGAGATGGAGATAAGCAACACCCTAGGAAACAAGTTCAATTATAAAAATTGGTCCAATCATTAATAGATGAGGAGGAGCGAAGGAGACTACACCAAGTCTAAAAGCTCTATACAGAGGTATCC
Organism: Berghia stephanieae; assembly: GCF_034508935.2. Classification (NCBI taxonomy): domain Eukaryota; kingdom Metazoa; phylum Mollusca; class Gastropoda; order Nudibranchia; family Aeolidiidae; genus Berghia; species Berghia stephanieae. The sequence continues at coordinate 16,104 of NW_027629066.1, read as the reverse complement.
AGGTATCCAGGTATGTAAAAACTGAAAACATTAGCTTTGATACTACGACTATAATTTGTCTCAGAAAAATGTAATAAATAGACATGGGGTAAAAGTAACCCGGGTAAATTACGGATATAGTCGGTGTTAGGGTTGAGAGAGTAAACGGTTTAGCGGGCCGGCATTGGGGCTTTCAAGGACTAAATAAACGTCAACGAAAAGTGCAAAGATTATGTCCCGAGCCGACATCAAAATTTAACATGTAAGACGAGACATAGCGCTTTTAAGGCTATAATATACACGACTGTGGGTCCCTATAGCTCAGTTGGTAGAGCACTCGCTTCACAAGCAAAGGGACCAAGATCGATACCGAGTGCAGTCGACGAGATTTGTTTCTGAGACCCCCGCCTCCCTCCCCCCCCCCCCCCCTTACTGTCGAACCAGCAGTAATTGATTGGGTAGCGGGTTTCTTTTAGATCGGCGAGAAGCACTTTGAAATAGACTAGCGTCCTATCCAAGGAGTAGCAAACAATTACTATTGTTTGTTTCACGCTATAGAAGCGGGGATAAACTCCGGCTCCATGGGCCTGGTGGATCTGAATGACTTCTTTTATATAATACTGTGAGAGAATGTGAGTAAAGAGACTGTTCCAAGAACTCAACTCTTCGCCGCTTAGAAGAGGACACGAACCTGGGATCTACCGTTCAGAAGGCGAGTATCCTAGCACAAGATAAAAAAAATTCTAACATCAATTAAAACCACCCAGAGTGGTTACAGCAAACTGAAATGCGTCGAGCTGGAGGAAAGTATTATAAAAATCTAATACAATAAGGTACATAACTGCGTTAATAGATGAAAAGGTTCAAGTCAATTACTTATTATGTCCCTTGCCAACGGAGATCCAGTTCAGTTGATTATATGAGCCACGCTCCACAATCAAAGCGGCCTGTATCGATCCAAATTGAATTCAAGATATGTTTTTTTTTCTGACAACGCCCCCACCCACCCCTTTCCTCTTCCCTTTCTCGTCCGTCCTTCAGTGATTGAGTGGGTAGCTGAGTCTGTTAGATCTAGCGGAAAGACTTTCAGATGGACATGCGTTTTTATCTGAGGGCAGGGCACGCACAGCGTGTTATTTTTGTCTGAGGGATATCAAAACACTTTGAGCTGATTCAAAAAATGCGATTTCAATGCCATAAAGCGTACAAGTTAATTTATATATTACTTTTTCTCTTTCGTTTGACAAATAAATCTTGAATTAGACCTTGACGCCTTTAACCCTCCCTCTCTTTACCACCAGCAGCAAATTCGTCACATTTGTTACGACACTATAAAAAAAATAAATAAGCTTTTATATAGCGCAATATCCACTAAACGTGCTAAAAGCGCTTTACAAGGAGTCCCTGGTCAACAGCAACATTTAAAATGTAGGACGGGACATGCCGCCTGTTAGGCGATATTACAATTTTTCGGACAAAGACAATGCTGTTAACGCCCAGGTACTCATTTTACACCTGAGTACGGTGAGAGAATGTGAGTAAAGAGCCTTTTCCAAGGACTCAACTATGCGCCGAGCGCGAGGCTCGAACCCGGGACCTTCCGATCCGAAAGCGAGTGTCATACCACTAGACCACATAGCCGCAATATACATTTTAAAAAAAAAACTCAGAGTTATTTTGTACATCACAAACTTTGAAGAATGATCTTTGTTTAATTAATAAGAACATACATACAGTTGTTTTGTAGAGACCGTGTTTGAGTTTTAAAAATCTATTTTTCTGCTGGGTAAGCCTACCATTTTGGGAAAATACTGAAAATGATCGGTAAGGAAAGTGTTAAAAAATCAAAATATTGATAATAATTATTAGAATAATACATGACATTTATATCGCGCATTTTCATCGCTGAGTGATGCTCAATACACGTTACACAACAAATAAAAAATATTATACAAAGTTTACAAAATTTATAATATAAATAAAACTTATACCACAATGATATCAATAGCAGCAGTATATTATATCATATTATCAATATCACGAAAATGTAACGGTAAAAAGGTATCTAGTGCTTTAACAATGATTTAAAACTATCAATTGATTTTGATTCTCTAATCTTTCTGTGCAGGTCATTCCACACAAGGGACCCAGTGTGGGTACAGGAACGGCTGCCATATACGCGCATTACCATTGGGTCAAGTTGATCTGTTATAACAAACGTATCTATAGATAGAATGCGCTTGGCCAAGGAGTTCACAACATTGCCATCCGGAAGTATAACGGACCAACACACAAACTCTGTGTAACCATGAACTTTTATAGTCTGGTTAATACAATTTCGTGAGAACAACTCACAAATGCGGATGGCAAAAACAATAACAAAGGCCTGAGTGACGTCATCTGCATACTATCTATACAACCTTATAGATAGTGTACGCTTGGTTCAGAAACTCACAACATTGCCATCCGGAAGTATAACGGACCAACACACAAAAATATGTGTAACCTTGAACGTTTATAGTCTGAATATTACAGTTATTGAGAAATGCTCATAAACATGGATGGCAAAAAAAAAAAAAAACAAACAAAAACAAACAAAAACAAAGACATGAGTGACGTGATCTTGATCCTATCTCTATTTACTGATATTGATCAGAGCAAACAATTTCACTCAATCCCAAATGTTGTTTCCAACTTCTTTTTCCCTTCTCCTCGTCACATCCCCTCCCACCCCATATATATATATATATATATATATATATATATATATATATATATATATATATATATATATATATATATATATATATGGGACAACTTGGCTCACCCGAAAGGTACCGAGTTCGAATACCGGCTACGTTGTGTGGCCTTGAGTAAGTCACCTCGCCCAAGCTCAGTTTGCGACGCTGCATTGCGGCCTGGGCTATTCCAGTCTTCCTTTTGAATAGACCCTAAAGACAAATTTCCCATATGGGATGAATAAAGGGAATTATAATGATGATGATGATGATGATGATGATGATGATGATGATGATGATGATGATGATGATGATGATGATAAGAATAATAATAATGATGATAATAATAATAATAATATTAATAATTCTTCTTCTTCTTCTTCTAGGTTCCATGCCTGGTCCAGGCTTCGGATACTGCATGAATTATCTCTCTCCATTCCTCCCTGTCTCTTGCCTTTTCAAACAGCTCTTGGATTGTTAGGCTGGTGAAGCCCTTCAGTTGGTCTATGAGTGTTTTTCTTTGTCTCCCCGGGCGCGTTTACCAGGTATTTTTCCACAACTTGCCAGGTATTCATTCTTATCTTTCCTTACTATGTGTCCGAAAAAGGATAGTTGTCGATCCACTATTAAGGGCATTAGTTTCCTTTGTTGGTATGTTTGTTTTAGCACTTCTTCGTTCGTTTTGTGTGCAGTATACGATATTCTCTGCATCCTTCTCAAGCACCACATTTCAAAAGCTTCAATGTTCTTTTGTGTTTCTGCATTTGTAGTCCAGCTTTCGCATCCGTATAACAAGATTGGCCACACGTAGCACTTCAAGACTCGGAATCTAATCCCGAACGACATCTGTTTGTTTTTCAAAATGTTTCCAGGTCCATGAAGGCCTG